>NC_142928.1:53782201-53944701 GCF_046866305.1 Octopus bimaculoides
TAGGCTTTTTTATATTTTAGACTTTACAATATTCATGCTTAATTACGCATAAAATTTTTATATGCATTTATATTCACATGTATCTTTATCTACATTCATATTTTTATACATATTTATATTTATATTTCGTATATTTATATTTTAAATTTTAAATTTATTATATTACCATGTCATATTGGATATATATCTTTAGAAATATTAAATATTGATTTCCTGAGAATATTATTGATAAGTTTATAAATTTATTAATATAAAAACACACATATATATATATATATATTTATTTGCTCAAAAAATAGAGCACTCAATATAAGTTCAGTTACATATTCTTTTAGAATATTACTTATAAAAGTTATATATATATATATATATATATATATATATATATATTTAGGCACAGTTGTGTGGTTAAGAAGCTTGCTTTCCAAGCATGTGATCTTGGGTTCGTTTCCACTGTGCAGCACCTTGGACAAGTGTCTTCTACTATATCCCTGGGCCGACCAAAGCCTTGTTAGTGAATTTGTAAATGAAAACTGAAAGACAAATGTATGTATACACACATGCGCGTGCGCACACACACACTCTCTTTCTCTCTCTCTCTCTCTCTCTCACACACACACACACTGTATACATACAGGGTTATATATGTATCTGCATGCATGTTTGTATTTGTGTTTGTCCATCACCACCGCTTGACAACTGGTGTTGGTTTGTTTATGTTCTTGTAACTTTGCGGTTTGGCAGAAAGAAACTAAAAATAAGTCCTCGAGTTGATTTATTTGTACAACTAGATCCTTTAAGCCAATGCCCCAGCATGGCTGGAGTCCAATGACTGAAACAAGTAAAACATGAAAGATCATATATAAAGCTGACTCATTTATTTTTTTCTTGAACTATAGAGTTTTGCATATTTTATTCTTCATATAATGCACCTTTGAATTACGTTCAGGAAGCTTGATTTATGATACTGAATGTAGACATAATACTAGGGAATTATGGCAAGAGAGACTGAATGAAAATGCAAGTCATTGAGCATTCATAACATAGGTTTGTTTTGTTTACATAAAAATGATACCTCAATTTGTGTGTAAAATGTTAATCATATTTTTGTAGTGATAGTATATATCTAGTACATGCTCAATGTATGCATTGGAATACACATACAGTAAGAATCATGATAATTATACTTAAGTTACTCACTATAAACTGATACATTTGATAATGCACTAAGACACTTTACAATGTTTTATAAGAATAGATTAGATTGTTCAACATTTCATAGCTAATTTAATCAGTGTAAGCCGAAATCTATGAAATTATAAAGATTGAAGTTCATTAATGATCAAAGGTAAGACAAAGGAATGAATGTGTAAATAAAATTTAAGTTTTGAAAATAGGACAATGTGCTTATAACTGAAAAAGAAAAAGAACAAATTAGACACATGGTGGGGATTTCTGTTAATTAAATATTTAGAAAGAAATAAAACAAAATTAAGCTAATAGAGTAAATAGCTAACGAAAGAAAAACACAACACACAACCCAAAAATATGCAATTGTTATTAGTGTGGCGTATATATATATATATATTCGTGTATTAAAACAGACGTTCATGTATTGAAACAGACATTGTTATATTTCGGGATGATCTTGTTTTTTTTTTATGCCAAATAAACACAACACATGCACTATAGATTCATTCTTCATTTCAACATTATTATTGTTCTTATAAAGGACATAAACTTCCTGTTGAAAAAGAGTTCATAACTCCAACTAAAAAGATTTGTCTCCCCTTACACACACTTCCTGTTTTGACATCACACTTCCTGCTTAACAAAAACTTTTAGCCCCTTTTCTCTTTTTTTAAACCTAACACAACTCTCAATTTTCATGCATCCTTATTTTTCCAACCATTATCTACATGAATTACCATTGAACTTTAAAAGCTCAAAGACAATATAATGTATTGGTATGTTTATTTTTTTATATATTATTTTTTTACATTTTTTACTTCTTTGTAAAAAACATTTTCATTCTCTCTCTTCTTGATAATTTGCCATGCAATGAAAGCCAGTTAGAAATCTTTATTAAAATATGCTTCCAGTTTAGCATTCTGCCTTATTATTATTTTACATTTTTCTATATATATATATATATGTGCAAGCTTGAAAGTCTAAGAATATAAAAATATTTTTTACAAAAAAAAAAAAGGGAGGAAATTATTTTAGCACTTCACTATTTGTTATTTAAAGTATAAGAACAGTAAAAGTTGGCTGGTTTGATCTACATCTGATAGGCTAAACAAGCCCTCACAGAGCCTTATTTCACAGCAATATTAAACACATGTTGATATCACTCTATATTTATTTAATCATAACCCATGCTGCATTGGTACTCATAGGTTGTCAAGGAACTTGCACGGCATAAAAGAACAGAGGAAAAGGAAACAGCTCACACTACTAAAAAGAAATATTTGGGAGAGGAAGGTGGGGGAGGGTGGCCTTATGTCAGGTGTTGAAAGGCTAAAGTATAATAGAGGGACATGTCCATCTTTCTTGCTACAGAAGAGCTACATGGCTGAAGGAGATAAGGTCATAATGGATTGCTAGAGCAAACTGTCAAGGAACAAGAAAGTGAGCATAAGAGAGGATACAGACAGTGGGTCATGGGAGGGAATGAGAGTGTGTGGATGACACACACACACACACACAAATAATGATAGTGTAAATTTTAAAAATAATATTCCCAATATGCAAAAGAATAGACAATGTTTTGATTTATATTCTATTAAATATGATTTCTCAGCTATATGCAAGGTTTTATTATTACCAATTAATGTTTTTATTCATCCTGAAATCAAAAACACAAAAATTATGCATGCTTAATATTAATTTTCTTTTGCTGGCATGTATTGATTGGATATTTAGGTTGACATCCTTTCTTTTCCAGTTTCATACATTTCCTAATGTCAACCAGTGATAGAGTACTTATTGCACTACAAATATCAGTGGTTGTTTTATTAGTTACGTATTAGTTTTATTTTGCAGCTACTGCTGAGTGCAGTGAATATAAGCTTGCAGGTTAAAAATTAGGAGGACACAATAGAAACATAGTACACAACTGAAATATTAGAAAGCAATACAAGCTATTATGGAAATAGTAACAGGCATTGAGAACTGAAAGCTAGCCTTAAATATAAGCTAGAGTGAAGTTATAACATAGTATTGTGTACTATAAATGATAGTGATACTGAAAGAAGATATCACTTCTATTAAACAGATAAATAGAAGAAACAAGCAAATTAGCTAATGAGACCTTAATCCTCACATTATCAGAATACAGAAATTAGGAGTAGATGCTCTTGAGAAAGAAATGTAATCAAATAAATATTCATAAAATAAAGAAAATATCATTTGTTGTTTCATTGTATGGTTATTTTAGTTGTTACTTTTTGCATGTTACTTGTCAAACATCCTTCAATAAAATTACAATCTCTGCAGCCCAAATAACATTATTTGAACTATGTAAATTAGGAAAATTATGAGTATGAAGAATAAATTCGACCTTGAAGCTGTAAAGCAATTAAAATATCTCCTTATCAACATATATGTGATGATAAAACTCTAGGAAACGCATGAATGCAAATAACATCTCTATTATATCTCAAGTTCATACATTAGCAGCTCACATATACTCTTTTACTCTTTTACTTGTCTCAGTCGTTTGACTGTGGCCATGCTGGAGTACCGCCTTTAGTCAAGCAAATCGACCCCAGGACTTATTCTTTGTAAGCCCAGTACTTATTCTATCAGTCTCTTTTGCCGAACCGCTAAGTGACGGGGACATAAACACACCAGCATCGGTTGTCAAGCGATGTTGGGGGGGGGGGGGGGGCAAACACAGACACACAAACACACACACACATACATATATATATATATATATATATATATATATATATATATATATATATATATATATATATATACGACGGGCTTCTTTCAGTTTCCGTCTACCAAATCCACTCACAAGGCTTTGGTCGGCCCGAGGCTATAGTAGAAGACACTTGCCCAAGATGCCACGCTGTGAGACTGAACCCGGGACCATGTGGTTGGTAAGCAAACTACTTACCACACAGCCACTCCTACGCCTATATGTATATGATTCAATAGCAATCTATCTGGATCTTTTTTAAAACGGGGGCCACATTTTTCATTAATGTTTTACGTAGTGCTTTTGGTACCGAAAGACTTTCAAACTTCGTATACTTATCTATTTTGTGTTATAGAACAGAAAAATATTTTTGTATTCGAATTTATTTCATGTAAAAAATTGTCTTATTTCGATAATTTCAACCAATCACTGACGTCCATTCAGCCGATATACATTAAGTGCCGACTACATAAACAAACGATTCTTTGTTTTATTTGCTTTTTTCATTTTAAATTTGCTTTAACCCTAACCCTAACCCTAACTCTAACCCTAGGGTTAGGGTTAGGGTTAGAGTTAGGGTTAGGGTTAATTGTTTCAGAATCGTTTGTTTATGTAGTCGGCACTTAATGTATATCGGCTGAATGGACGTCAGTGATTGGTTGAAATTACAGAAATACGACAACTTTAACATGGAATAATTTATGGATTTCTTTTTTTTTTAAGAAGACTAAGAGAAAAAGATGTTTTATATGACACATTCTACCAGTGATCCAAGTTTCAAAGTGTTTCGTTAATGAAAAATGTGGCCCCCGTTTTAAAAAAGATCCATCTATCTAACTATACAAAGATGGTATCAAAAAGTTCTTGGACTAGTTTTGTAGTGTGCCAACAGATGGCAGTACATGGTTGTGTGCACAGTGAGAGCTAGCAGTGACCTTCATGAGGCAGTGTGCTGAGTGACATCATTGTGTTTACTTCAGAAGTTGTGAAATTTATTTTGTTTTTTTTGTGATCACATGTATACTATAGTCTGCAATTTTGTCATGTACAGGAAGTTGGAACAAAGAGCCAACATAAAATTTTGGGCTAAACTTCAGAAGTCTGCAGTAGAGACATTGAGCATGTTTCAATAAGCTTACTGCAATAAGGCAATGGATCATACACAATGTTTTAAGTGACACAGGCACTTCAAAAGCAGAACGTCCCAGGTAAATGATGAGCAATTTGGAAGGCCTGAATAAGAGTCACCCTTGGAAATGTGGAGAAAATTCATCAGCTTGTGCATGAAGATCATGAGAAGACAATTAATGTCAAACTTTGGAAGCATTGAATCTTTTTTAATATTTTATTTCTTTCAGTCATTAGACTGCAGCCATGCTGGGGCACCACGTTGAAAAAGTTTTAGTTGAATGAATCAACCCCAGTACTCATCATTTAAAGCCTAGTACTCATTCTTTCAGTCTGTTTTACAAGCTATGGGGATGTAAACGCAGCAACACCAGTTGTCAAATGGTGGTTGGGGACAAATACAAATACAAAGATAAACACACAAATATATGTGTGTGTATGTATATATATATATATATATATGACAATGGACTGAAATGTTTGGCGATATGAGGTTCTAGAGAAGACCCATCTACATCAGCAAAACTGAGTGCTAGAAGAGTTGTGACCTACCCACATGTACCAAGAAACCAAACTACATCTTTTCTAAACAGCATCTTTCTCTTCCTCAAATTTCCTCTTCATAAACTATGATAGTCATCCAGTCCTCTTTCCTGCCCTTACTGCCCTGCTCACTGTACTGCTGCTTTCCCCCACCCCATTTTTCTACCCCAGGTTTTCATCAGTCACTGCAATCCCCACTCCCTACTTGTGCCTTCTAGCCAATTGCATATATTATGACCTTGTACCTCTCTCTTCTTTATTCTACCATCACATCTATGCTCTGATCCTTGTTACTTGTGAGTATACCCTGGCACTTCACCATCTCTCTCTTGCTCTTACACTTTTCCTGTTTCCTACACTCTCTCTCTTTCCCTTGTTCTTCCCTCTGGTTGGGTAGCCATGTCTCCTCTATAGCTGCACACCTATTTCTGCCTCTCTATTTCTCTGTCACATTCTAATCTTTCATCATCTGATACTGGATCACTTCCTTTAGTGCCCTCTCCGTTATAGCAAGACACCTGTTTTTGCTGCTGTGTCGCACTATATGTATATATATATGTATATATATATATACATACATATATATATATATATATATATATATATATATGCACACACACAAATATACATACATGCATAGATACACATATATGTACATATACATATGTGTGCCAAGACCCAGCAAGCCAAGTGAGATCGTTGCCAGTGCCCCTGTACTGGCTCTTGTGCGGGTGGCACATAAAAGACACCATTTCGAGCGTGGTCATTTTCGTGCGGGTGACACGTAAAAGCACCCACTACACTCTCTGAGTGGTTGGCGTTAGGAAGGGCATCCAGCTGTAGAAACTCTGCCAAATTAGATTGGAGCCTGGTGTAGCCATCCGGTTGCACCAGTCCTCAGTCAAATCGTCCAACCCATGCTAGCATGGAAAGCGGACGTTAAACAATGATGATGATGATATACATATATATATATATATATATATATCATCGTTTAATGTCCATTTTCCATGCTGGAATGGGTTGGACAGTTCAACTGGAGGTCTGGGAAGCCAGGAGGCTACACCAGGCTCCAATCTGATCTGACAGTGTTTTCTACAGCTGGATGCCCTTCCTAACGCCAAAGTGTAGTGGGTGCTTTTTATGAGTGGAATTTGGCGGTATTGAGGGAGATTTATTTGTTCTTTATGGACTGCTACTCTTCTATGCAATGGGAGGCTTGTCTGTCTGATATAGAAGTTTTGGCAACCTGCGCATGTGAGGACATAAATGAGGTTCCCAGAGGAACAAGAGAAATTGGTTTTGATTTTAAACTTTGTTTTAAAGTGGCCACATAGACTCTTATGCCAGAAACAAAAACCCTAAATTCCTTATATTCCCTTTCTATCAATGTAAAGACAGAATCTCCACACAAGAAAGAATCAACAAGGAGAATCTTTTCATAGAGAAATTCCAACCATTTCTTAACACACACCCCTCAGTGACCTTATTTCTCTAGGAACAGACATAAACTTCCTGTTGAAAAAGAGTTTATAACTCCAACTAAAAAGATTTGTCTCCCCTTACACACACTTCCTGTTTTGACACCACACTTCCTATTTTGACACCACGCTTCCTGCTTAACACAAACTTTTAGCCACTTTTCTCTTTTTTTAAACCTAACACAACTCACAATTTTCATGCATCCATATTTTTCCAACCATTATCTACATGAATTACCATTGAACTTTAAAAGCTCAAAGACAATATAATGTATTGGTATATTTATTTTTTTATATATTATTTTTTTCATTTTTTACTTCTTTGTAAAAAACATTTTCATTCTCCCTCTTCTTGATAATTTGCCATGCAATGAAATCTGGTTAGAAATCTTTATTAAAATATGCTTCCAATTAGCATTCTGCCTTATTATTATTTTTCATTTTCCTATTATTTCTCCACGTGCGGTTAACACAACCCCACTATTTACTGACTTATATATATATATATATATATATATATATATATATAATCTTAAACGTATACAGACATAGCAGTGTGTTTAAGAAGTTTACTTTGTGGCCACATGGTTTTGGGTTCAGTCCCACTATTTGGCATCTTGAGCTAGTGTCTTTTACTACAGCCCTGGGCCAACGAATGCCTTGTGTGTAGATGGAAACTATGTGAAGCCTTATATGTGTGTGTATGTCCTTCCATCACTTGACAACTGTTACTGGTGTGTTTCCATCCCTGTAACTTTGTGGTTCTTCAAAAAGAGACTGATATATAAATATCAAGCATAAAAATAAGTAATGGGGTTGATTTGTTTGACTAAACCTTTCAATGCAGTGCCCCAGCCTGGCTACAATCCAATGACTGAAACAAATAAAAGATATGAACTAGATATTATTCTAGTTTAAAATCTCATGGTTGGTGATTATTACCTCTTACCTTTCTAACACTTGTGTAACTACTGAGTACACCAGATTCTTAAAACTTTGCCAGCAACCACTTTTATTGAAATTTTATTACCAAAATACTATTATGCACAATGGAATATTCAATTAAAGATTTGTTCCATAGTTTTGATGCACATATTTAAATCATGTAATAGACCATTTTGTTTTTTTACTTCCACCTCTTTTCCTACTTCTTTTGATTGTACTTTTTTTTTTTTTATAACAGGCAATCACTTATATAAATGCATATAAACCCATAGGTTTATGAAGAGCTGCAAATGAATGCTGAAAATAATAGGGAACGCATTATTTGTTTTGCTTTTTTCTTTTAACTGTATTCACTGTATCTACCTATAAGTAGCTGACACATTTTTAATGGTTCATGAAGAGCATTTTCAAAAAATTATTTTGTGCACAAATATTTGCATAAAATAACTGGTCACAAATGCTATTAGAGATTATTTATTTATTCCAAAAATTGACATTGTTTTAAGATTTAAGCTGTCATATGGCTGAAACCTTGATTTTTATCAATAAAAGATTTTTATTTCCATTAGCATATATTATAAACTGCTTCAACTTTTGTGAAATTTGTGAAACATCATCACATTCATTTTGCCATTTTCTTCATTTGTTGATTAATTTCATCAACTTCTTCATAGTCTGTTTCTTTGTATGGACACTGTTAGGCTAAGTCACTTCATGATCTACTAATCCTTTCCAAAAATGTTTCAATCAATCCTAAACATTTGTATCATCTTTCATTGAAACAAACTTTCCTCCAATGTTAGTTATTTCTCAATTTCATTTTGATGGGGAATGTCTTTGTATCATTAGCACAATATGGCAAAATATGTTTTGAAACAGTTCTCATGTTACTTGTCACATTTTCCTATAATTCATGAATATTTTCACTTACATCTTTTAAGTGAATTGTTTTCAAAACTCTACCATTGAAATTGCATTTTCTCTCATTGTAACTAAAAGTAAAAAATACTTCTTGACTATAAAAGAGATATCATATTTGTTGGGTAAAATATGGCATTCATTTTTTTCACACAAGTCACTAAGTGCAATACCACGACCAGGGACATTCTCTGAAATAAATAACTCTTTAAAAGTAAGACTGTTCTTCCTGCAAAATAGGTCAAAAGCTAATATTCAAAATGAGATGACTCATAGTTTATGGTAACACCAACATATCAATAGAGATTGTTGGTTATATCCTTTAAGAGCCTTGAGGTTCTGTGTGATACACATAGGTTTTTTTGCTGTATTATGTATGATCTTTATGGTGATAATATAGGTCCACAGTGTTCAGTTCTTTAAACATCTGTTATAGCAGAATATTTTGATTCACCAATGTTATCCAAATTATACACCATATAACTGCCCCGTACATCAAACTGGTAGTTATCTTAAATAGACTTAGCTGCACACAAACATACAAAAGGCATGTAAAATCATAACATCATTAGTATAGCAATATCATGGTCTGAGTTTATAATGTGCAGATTTTTGTTACTATTAAAAATAGACCCCAAGACTTTCAATAAAAACAATAATTTGGTACAATAACGGATCTAGTAAAGATTAGCTGCCAACATAACATGGCAGTCCTGGTTTAGGATGAATGTTGCTGTAATTTAGCCCCAGGACTCATCATCTCCAGCTGGCTATACGACATGATCTGTGTCCTTACAGCAACATTCATCCTAAACCAGGACTGCCATGTTATGTTGGCAAACAATCTTTACTACAAAGTACTGTTGCTGAATATCTCATATTGTGAGATTTAAAAATAGTAATTTTCTAATATATAGATCAGTGGCTAGATCTCACTTTGAAAACAATATATTTCGAACGGGAATTTGGCAGTGCCACCTCTAGCCAAACAATTATTCTGTGCTGATGAAAGGAAATAACCTGGAAATCGTGATACATGGATATTGTTTTGAGCTGAGTGGGGGTGCTAGATTCCCTTGTTCGAAAATATAAGGATGCAGATCGTGTCGTATAGCCTCCTGGGGCTAAATTACAGCGACATTCGTCCTAAACTAGGACTGCCATGTTATGCTGGCAAACAATCTTTATAACAAAGTACTGTTGCTGAATATCTCACATTGTGAGATTTAAAAATAGTAATTTTCTAATAACAGATCTGTTCATTCTTAATATATTCTGGCAGATTCAAGCATGAACATGCTCATCGTTGTTATATTTCATCTTTGTAGAACATCTCCCTTTAGAGAATGTGTGTTCATAACACGTGATTCATTGGCATAAGGGGACTTTGAAACATTGATGTGTTATGACCTCAATGTGTGTCTATTCAGTCAAAGCTATCCCAAATCAGTGAATCTACATGAGAGTATTGACTGTAGTTTATAGTATTTAAGCAATACAAGCAGATATTCATAGTAGAAATACAGAGTGCATAGGATATCAATGTGTATCAATTATTTAGTACCAGTATTAAGTCAATAAGGTGGTGAGCTGGCAAAATCACTAGCACACTGGCAAAATGTTTGGTGGCATTTTGTCCATCATTACATTCTGAGTTCAAATCACACCAAGGTCGACTTTGCCTTTCATCTTTCCGGGGTTGATAAAAGAAGTACCAGTTGAGCAGGGTTTGTCCTTATAGTAAAAAGGAATATTAAAAGCCAATGGAAATATTAGTTAACACAACAGTTAGTTACCATCAGTATTTCCTTTCATGAACAAAAGGAATTTTGTTTTCTTTTCCAGAATTGGAATCTTAAAAAAAAAAAAACAAAAAAAAACTGTAATTAGCAGTAAAAGTTTCTTCAGTTCTTGTCAAAAATCTCATTTTCTGCCATTTATTTTTTAATTGCAAACAGAAAATGTGCTAATTCGGTGATTATACTGATTCTATTGCTTGTTTGCATACCTAGTACAGCTTTACCTTTTTACTTATAGTCATCTATTTTTTTTATGTAATTGTTCATACTGTCTCTTCATTCATACATATGTATCATTCTATTTTTCTTTGTAGTCTCCATGATTATGTATTTTAATAACTTCCCATTTATCGTCTAGAGCCAATACTTCCCTCTTATCAGTAGGACTTTTCTCATCAGTCTTTCTTTTATCCAGAGGTTAGATTACATATTGTATTTTGGTGGAAGACTTGCTAATAGCACAATATTTATCAAGAAATAATTTGAGAATACAGCCAAACAATTTTCCATGCAGTGTTTGAAGTGTTACCATTGTAATCAAGTTTAAACTCCAAGCTTTTGGGGATTTAGTATCAATTTATTAGCCTTGCTACTTGAACTCATGTTAATTAGGGTTTTGTTGTTTAGTCAAGCATTTCACTGATCAAGGACAATAACTTTTGCTAAAATTTTTTAAAGACAGGATCTTTATTATACCATAAAAAATATATCACTCTATGGAAACCCTATTGTATAATCACTAAATTTCAATTCATATTGGAAGGAAATGATAGATCTGCAGTTGGCAAAGTCTGAGAAGTTACCTTATTGGTGATGTATTGTTATAACTTTGAATACCTGGAGTCAAGAAATCTTGAAGAATGCAGTAATAATAGTGACCAGTTTAGAGGTACACCATTTGATGGTGATGGCTGGAACTGCCTAAGATGGTTGAGAACTGCCTGAGATAGCTTGAAAGTGGAATTTACTCTTAAGGAAGATATTTTCTTAATACATTCAATAAAGAATGAGTAGATTATATAATTTAATTACTTATCTTAATCTTTTAAGTATATGTTGATTATGTGATAAAATTAGAATCATCATTGCTTCTTGTTATATAGATTTTTGTTTCTTTTCTTACAGTGACCGAAGCTGAAATGAAGCGTTTAAAAAATGCTTTTAAGCGCACTTCAAACTTAAATGGATTAATGACTGAAGGCCTATTTATTAGAGAAGTTCTCTGGGAAGGAGTTCCTCCCAAATTTGCTCAGGTAAAAATTGTATTTTATAGTTTCATTCCGTGTCATTAAACTATTTTATCTGATCTTATATCTGGATATGTTAGTCGTTTTTTTTTTTTTGTTTTCAATGTTATCAGGTTAATTTTTTGAGGTCAATGAATGTAGTTTAGTACTTATATATATATATATATATATATATATATATATATATATATATATAAGAAACAAAAAATGGTAAAATATAAAAATAGATTCCTAAAAATATATCATTAATGGGTTTATAAGAATTTTTTCTTAATTTTTGACCTCTTGGTTTCAGCAATGATATAACAGTCACTGTATATCTTCTAACAGGAAATTGCAGGTTTAAATGCATTGCAGTCCATTATAAGTACAAAAATGGGTACCTATAAGTTACTGGTGTTTATGCAAATTCCTCTTCTTGTGCCCGCCAAAAAAAGAAAAAAAGATTTTGTACCTAAAATATTTTACTTTCAACCTTTTTAATTTGGAAGTTTGAAGTTGTATTTTGGTGCTAAATATTATTAATAAATGAAGATATTGTGTGCTAAAATTATATGCTTGTTTTTCAGTCACAGGATAAGCATTGATTACCTAAGTGTCTACAATCTTGTAATAAGATTATAGTTTTGGGAGCTATTAATTTTTTTTTATTTTGGTTTTGCTATAAAACATATTTTAAAAATATTTACTTCCACAATAGATTTAATGGTTAAACTAGGTGTTGGTGTAAATATATAAAAATATTTCATTGCTAATCTTGAGGTAACTGTTAAAAAAATTTTAAATCTCAAATTAGCACCAGCTGAATGTTATATTTAGAAGACAATAGTAAAGTTTGTATCTTTTTGTTTACCATTTTAGTTGCTGAGAGTACTTGAAGTACAAATATAGAAAATGATAATAGAATTGAGAATAGTAGATCTTAAAATGTATAGGGAGGGGATCATTTGAGAAGCGGATGTATTGTGTTAGTTTTTATTGAAAGCAGACACGTTTTTCATTTTAAGTTTGTTAGAGTGTACTGGTTTGTCTGATCTCCATGAGTAAAATGAAAGAGGAGAATCCTCATTAATGAAAGCGATACATGTTAAGTGAGATTTGATATCAATGATGGACTGGGATTTGAATGATTGTATCCTTGGCATTAAAAAGTTTGGATTAGGAATACCTAAATCATTGACAAAGAGTGGGAAGAGTGTCAAAGGGATTGACAGATCCATATAATGTATGATAAAACAGTAGACCCTGTGGAAACTACGGATGTTCTGAGTTAACAAAAACTAATGGGATAGTTCAGTGGAATAAATCTTATGCCTCAAAGAAGAAAAGTTCAGTGTTTTAAGCAGAATCCTTCTTTGGTGAGAGAAGAAATGTCAAATGGTGCTCAAGGATAAATAAATTAGGTTGATGTAATAAAGGAGGACGGGAAAGAGGGAGAGAGACAACAAGTCTTAATGGAGTGAGAGGTGACTGACAATAAGAACAGAAAGGCAAGCAGATTTGAAAAACAGTATGGGGTGAGGAGGTCATGTTTATTTGTGTGTGTGTGTGTGTGTACACACACAAACATCTTTTATAGTGTTTCTATGTCATTACCTCCCCATCACAAGATATTTCTAATCTGTTGTCCTTCTTTTCATTTTCTCCTTGCTCTAGTTGGCTCTGATTGCTCCCCTCTCTCTACTAATATGTTACCTCTCCACACACCCCTCTCTATCTCTCTCTCTCTCTCTCTCTCTCTCTCTCTCTCTCTCTCTCTCTCTCTCTCATATTTTTATTCTTCAGCATCAACTAACATGTCTCATTGAGGAAGGATTTATATCACAGAACTATAATTTTTTGATTTGGGTTACACAAAAAGCCATATTGTTTTAATGTAGTTTTAATATGGTGGTTCTGATATCAGTGAAGATACTCAAGATTAATCCATGGGAAGTTTGGCCATGAAATTCACAGGCAACAGTATAAATTTGATGAATGAAAGTGGATAATGAGGAGAGATGATATGGGTGTATCTATCCTCAGTGACAATAAAAGATGTTTTAGTGTCATTAGAAGCTGCTATACAATGAGTAAGAAGGAAGAGTCCACTTTGTTTGACATCAATCGATTATCTTGTATCTGTTTATAAGTTGTTTTTTTAAAATTTCAGTTGATATATCGAGCATTTGGTGGCACTCCTAAAGGACTCTCTTTTAAAGATTTACTATGTGGTTTGGTGATCTTAACACGGGGGATGCGGGAAGAGAAAATAAAATGTAAGTACTCTTTAAAATCCTAAATAGAGAATTACATTTTAAAAGATATATGCTTTGAAGATATTGGTTTCTTTTCTTCCCAGATTATGTTTTGCACTTTCTATTGAACTTGCATGTTTTTGTTATTGACATGACTGAAAATAAAATACCCAGTTTCTGCTCTAGAAACTAATCCAATAGATTCATCATTGACACAACTCGATTTGTAATTGAACTTTTGAAGTATTTTTTGTCTTTCCCATGCAAAAACAATTTTAAGTTATCTAAATTTGCTCTAAGATATTGTCATTTAAAATAAAATAAAATTAGATATTTCTATTTTTTACTGAATTTTCTTTTCAATTTTCAAAACATTATTCATCATAATAATTATCATTGCATTGAATATTTGCATTTGCATCCTTTAGATCAGCTTGTGGTCTGTATCGGTATGGTATCTAATTGTAAATTTTAATATAGCAGCATAGATACGAGAGATAAATACCAACTATAGGATGTGGAAAGAGAGAATACTAGAAAAGAATAACTATGTGGGCATGATTACAAAAATAATTGCAGATTTTAATCATCAGCTTCTAAGCAATATATCTCAACTCAGAATAAATTTTATTAATTGAAACGATAATCATTAAAACCTACACATTCCTGCCAACAAGAAAAAAATCTCTTAATTTTAGTAGTAAAATTCAGGAATCCTGGCACTTTGAGTTGCTATTTGGTTGTTGAAAGCCTTCTTATGTAGGAAATTAAGATGCTTGAAAAAGTGATAGTCATCTGGGGAGTGGTCTGGAGAACTAAATTGGGTAAAGTGGAGTTTCATAGCCCAGTTAGTTCAATTTCTGTAGTCATTTGTGAAACCTGGTTGGATGTTGCCAGGGAGAAGAATTGGTACTTTTTGATTGACCAAAGCTATAATTTAAGCATTGCAGATTTTGGTGCATTTTGTTGATTCTTGACAGTTGTCTTCTATTGTGATGTTTTCACCAGAATTCAAGCACTTGTTGAGGTTATCTCTACAGATTTTCTATAGAAATTATTGTCAACACTGATTTTGTTATGACATTTCATGTCTGAGATGCCAGATGTAAACAAACAATGAGATAGAAGATGAAAAATGAGTAATGGATGAATATGACATATTTCAAGTGATGTAAGAGCACTGCTAACACAGTAAAACACAATACTGACATATAAAAATGTTTAATATACCTTGCTGGATATTATGGTTGCATAACAAAATACTGTGTCCTTATAAGTCATTAATACTGAAGCAATACTATTGTTTGATTCCACTTGCCAACCACCAAACAATGGTGATTATAAGCTTCTTTTGATGCAAGTTCAATTTGGGAGAGTGTTTTAGTACCTAGTTCAGTTATTGCCTAATACACCATTGATTGTCATATAGAATTCACTTTTGACACATGTTACAGTGTGATAAAGAATGAATTGTTTTTGTTGTGCAAAAGCAGGATTCATGGCAACAATTTATATTTTCCCCTCAGGTCGACAAATGAGTTTTTTTTAAATTTCCAGTGTGGTGTAAATGTCAAACAGTTGTTGAATGATCAACATTTAGTTCTCTTCTGTAGTCTCAAAAGTTCTTTTGTATTGGTTCCTTTCAATAATGCCCCTTAATTGGTTGTCAATGCAGACGTTTGCTGCAAATTCTTCATCTTCAAGGTTCTTCATCACTATGAATTTTTTGGAACCAATGTTAAGTTGTATATTCATTGATGATCCCCAGACCAAATACTTAATTGACATTGTGAGCAGTTCACAACTTGTATTTTAAAATTACTCAAATTTTGATGTGAGAGCAAATCCATTAGCATCAAACAACAGATCAAAATCTGCACTTCAAAGTAATATATTACATGAACATAGTTAAATGAAGGTTTGTTCTGAAATAACTATCAAAGTTTAAAATAATAAAAGCTTGCAATATTTTTACACTGATTTATTTATAAACTAAACATAAAAGTTACAATTAAAGTTAAAATAGCACGTGAAAATTAATAAGCCAAGCCATCATTATGGGGCCATTATTTAGTCCTTGGCTAGCCTTGATTGAACAGATCTCTGATCAACTGAAATCTAGTCACAACCAACCTATCTTTAAGTCATAATGTATCTAGGATTACATTTTTCAATGCAGCCTTTTAAGACAGTGTGGTGTAATCTGAAGGAGAATTGACTGCTATTTCTGGCAAATTGAACAACCGTAGAGATGCCTCATCTGTAGGCTTGTCCACTATTGTGTTTATAGAGCAGTTATATAAATGTAAACAAACCCTAAAAATGTTTCAGATATAATATCACGGAATAAACATATAGTTACATTAACGTAAGGATGTAGACATTAAGTGATTGAAGGAATAATAATCTGAAGAATAATTGTTATACATAATTTGTATACATGTATTATTATTTTTTCTGTTGTCTTTGCCTAGCTCTAAGGCCATATTCTGCTTATTTTGTTTTTTTTGTCCCTTGAGTGTTCATTAACAGTCTCATTTTACTTTTATCCATTTTCATATGTCCACTTCCGTATTCCTTTTTCATTCTTGTTTGTCTGTCTCATTTTGTTTTGTTATGCTTTAGTTGCTTTCCAAGCAAGTTTTCTTGCTGGTTGCCTCCAGGGTGGAAGCAGTATTATTGGTAATGGTATGAAATTGAGCTCTACCTCCTGGCCAATAACTGATAAGTTGGTATTTGTTCTCTGTTCATCTGTGCATTTAGTGTTTTTCAGCTTGACCTTGTGTATTTGTTTATTACTATACATGTTTGACTTCTGAATATATATATATATATATATATATATATATGGCATTAGGAAGGGCATCCAGCTGTAGAAATTCTGCCAAATCAGATTGGAGCCTGGTGTAGCTATCTGGTTCACCAGTCCTCAGTCAAATCGTCCAACTCATGCTAGCATGGAAAGTGGATGTTAAACGATGATAATGATAATGATGATGATGATGATATATATATATAGGTGCAGGAGTGGCTGTGTGGTAAGTAGCTTGCTTACCAACCACATGGTCCCAGGTTCAGTCCCACTGCATGGCACCTTGGGCAAGTGTCTTCTACTATAGCCTCGGGCCGACCAAAGCCTTGTGAGTGGATTTGTTAGACGGAAACTGAAAGAAGCCCGTCGTATATATGTATATATATATATGTATGTATGTGTGTTTGTGTGTCTGTGTTTGTCCCCCCCCCCCATCGCTTGACAACCGATGCTGGTGTGTTTACGTCCCCGTAACTTAGCGGTTCAGCAAAAAGAGACCGATAGAATAAGTACTAGGCTTACAAAGAATAAGTCCTGGGGTCGATTTTCTCGACTAAAGGTGGTGCTCCAGCATGGCCGCAGTCAAATGACTGAAACAAGTAAAGAGTGTATATATATAAATAGTTTATTTCTCATAAAATATTTTAGACAATATCATTAAAGCTGATTATATATTGGAGTTAGTGTCCCTATATTAAATATACTAAAGAGTAGTTTAATCTGTCCGGTTCATTCTTAGTTTCACAATAAACAATACAGTGCTAGCGAAGTTTGTTTTGTATATTTCTGACAGGATCTTCATGATTATAGGTGTTACATTTGTAAGATACTAGTTTTCTTTTCTTTTTCTTTTTAAGTTCACTACCCCATGAAATTTCCATGTCGATTTTTAAAACTGCAAACTTTACAGAAATGATTTGTACAGAAATTGTGAATAATCATATTTTTTGTTCTTTACAAAAAAATTGAATCTTTGGTATATTTTGTTAGAATAATCATTTTGCCATTGATTTCTTACACAGCTACTAAATACTTATTGATTTATAAAGCTATTAAAGATGTTCATTAGTGAATCTAAGACTATGTAATCATTCTCGCATTTCAATTTTTAAAAAAGAAAAATTTCCAGCACAATTTTAGTTTTTCTTTCATTATGATTTCTTTTTGTTTTCACCAAGTGGGCAAATTTGAGCAAGATTATTTTATTTTTATTCTTTTAGTATTTTAATTTGATTTTGTGATCTTTGGAAACATGGTGTGTAACATAGAAATAAAATAATTTAGGAAGATTTTGAAAAGTGCTGTCTTGTTGTTATAATATCTTTCATCTCAGTGATAAATTTTAATATCTGGTTTCTAATTTTAGTTAGTATTGCTGATTTCAAAATATTAGAGAATTTCATCATTTCAAAATGTTTCTTTTTTTTTTTTGTTTGACATCCCTCTGTTTTATGGAAGTTAACATTATCCATCTAACAAATTATACTTGATTCATTTCTCTCAAGGTTTCACAGATCTGCATTTACTGCTTATGTCTATCTATTATGGTGCTTAGTATTTCTTACACATGCTTTATAAAATCTGCTTTTTCCACAGAAAAATGAAACCAGTTTCTCAGAGGCCAACAACCATTTAAACTGCTTTTGTTTATTTCTTACTCTAGCTATTCTATTTTTAGTGCAGTGACCTCCAGCACTAATTAGGTCACCTTGTAAACATAAATTATCTGCTATTTCTAAACTGCTGTTTGAGCAAGTTCATTTCAATAATGAAGTCACCTAGAATATTATTTCATATATTTCTTTGAAATTTAGAAAAAAATCATGCAATATCTATGCTTATTTTAAAGGTTTGTGTGTTTTATAAATAGCTTTGTCAGATTTGAGTTTTCATTTAATGTTCGAACACAAAGAAACCTTGGACATTTAACTTTAATTCAACTAAAACTATAAGAATTATCTTTTTCCTTTTTTTGAAAAAATTATGCCAAAAGCATGTAGAATTTTTATTATATGTATTTAAATAATTTCCATATGGTCTGAAAGGAATTTTTTAACTCTGTAAACAAATTCTAATAAATTACCACCATTGACACGAGCTTTGTCCAATTATGCGCATCCTATGTTTAATCCAGAAGAATAGACATAAATTTTTTCTTTTTATAATTAGGCTTTCACCATAATTTTTCAGCTTTGTTTTCATGTAGCAGCAGTTTGATACCACTGGTCAATTGCGAGAAAGAGTTACATATAAAACTTATTTGAATATTAATTTTAAAATCCTTTTTTCTTTGGGCTTCTACTTCAAATTTTTCTCTGATAGCTGCTGGAATAGGATAAGTTTTGCGGTCACAATTGTTTCTCTAACTGGATTCTCATTTTGTTATACGCTCAAATGTGACAAAAAAAAAAAAGAGAGAACAAACTTATTAGACAAACTGAGGCAAGTGTAGAGCCTTGAGCCTTAGCTTCAAACATGTCTTGAATTCAATGCAATAGTTGTTGAAAGGCTTGAACTCATTATCATACTCATCTACAGTAGACCAATTCCATCATGTATAAAGCAATGATTATGTCTCCTATTAATAGGACTAGGAAATGTTTTTGTGTATTTGACTTTGACAGAATGAAAACTATATTAAAATGTTGAGAATATTAACTTGCAAATTTTGTTTTTCCAGTAATTAAAAATTTGTTGGGAATTGCATAGATTTGGTATTTTTGGTAGTAGATTCTCTTCCTTGTCCCTTGGAAACATTTCTACTTAGATGTAAACTTAAATTCTGATGATTTGTAATATGCCAAGCTTCTGAGGAATATATTTTCAGTGTCAAATACATTGTATATCTGTATATCATATACACAATACAATGTTAAAAGATCATGTATTAGCATTATCACTCTAAACACTAATTGGTTGTGTGTTGGGACACCATTTTGGTAACAATTTTTTTTTCTGCAAAACATTTGTAATATTCATGAGACTTTTCTTTCAAAACAAATTTAGTGTCCACAACATTTTATAATGATTTCAGCCAACAACAATAGATAAGATATTGAATTTTTCCTTTATGAATGTTAACTAAAGTCACAAGACAAAACAACTATTTCCATAAAAGTAAGAATTATTGATAAAGTAGTAAGCTTTAAAGATAAAACCAGTCATTGTGAAGGAAGAGCTTATTTGGAGATTGTTTTTTTTTTATTACCTCTAAAGTTTTTTTCTTCCTTTTTCCCCCTCAAATTATATCTAAAAAAAAAAAAGATTCTTTGGCTACCATCCCATAAATTATATGATTTAGATATTTTGGAATATTACTATATTGAGCATTCTTAAAACTATTGCTTATATTCTTGGCTAATTTAATCCTTATGTTCATTCGTTGGCTCCTGTACAAATAAATGAATAAATAAATGAACTTCAAAGTTTGGCAAAGAGTTAATATTTAAGATTATTGAACTATTACCTATCTGATTAAGAGTAAATGCCATTTCTTATCATTGTAAGCAAAAGAATAAATTTAGTCAGATTTGACCTTGATAATGTTATATTTTAGCTTTTTTACATCATAACTTTTAAAAATCTATTAAATATTTTATCCTCTTAGATGTTTCAATATTTGTGTCTTAGACTTTCCATATGAACTGTCTATTAGAGTAAGCTTAGTAATCAGTTACTTGAAATTTAAGTGGATTGATAAATATAACTCATTGTTACTTAGCATCAAAGAAATTAGTTTTATAGCCGAGCTGATAATTTCTGATAATTGCCTTGGCAGTGCTTTCTTGAAAAAATTATTCAATGCAAAGTATCCATATTGAATAAATAATTGTTCTCAGTTGCTAATTTTACTAAAATATTGATTAAAAGAATTATTTCTTAGTATATTTCAATAAAGAGGTTTTGATTAATTGAAGTGTGGAGAATAAGCTGTGCAATTTCCATACCTTCCGAGAGAACATTAGTGGCTTAATCAGAATGATGACTACAAAGAAAAAAAATAAAATTAGGTCACAAATTCAACTCTATATTGTTACCTTAAGCTCTTTCATCTTCACCTTTATTGTGCATTGTCATATGTCATACTTAGAACAGATCATTGCATATGTTTCATCATTGAATGGTTATTGATAAGCATTATTTCCCTATGATTTTTATGATTCTCACCCAGTATTTAAGGATTTTTCCTCTCATAAATTATGTTATAAAAAAAAAGTAAAAATCTCCAAACTTTAAGTTGCTTACAAGAATAACACTTCTTAAATTCAAATTTAATTTATTTATTATTTTTTTGTTTTCTGTTTTGCAGTCATTTGTCCAACCTTGTGTGGGTGGGATGGTACATTCTTGGTATCATTATTATAATTGTTTTTACAGTTGGATACTATATCATTAACCACTCCCTCTTGAAATAAGAGTGGATTCTGTTGTTTTGTTCAGTCAGCTAATTGCAGCAAGGAGAGTTAATGATAGGTGGTAGACATAATCAGTGATTTGCTTTAACACTATTACAAGGCCATTACATGCCTTTTGATATAGTCCCCTGTGTTACAAACACCCAAGAAGAAAATGTTAACAGGCAAGCCATTAACCTTCTGATTCAGCCATTATTTTTGTTTAATACTTTATTTTGGAACATAACACAATATGTGAAATTAGCATTTAATCATTTTGTTCATATTCCATTCCATAAGATCAGTCATGTTCAACTTAGAACATCATCCTGGAAGTGAAATGGATAAATTATTGACTTATCAGCTCTTGGTTTGTGAGCTCAGATCTTGTACTTTGCAATGAAGATCTTTTGTGCCTCAGTTTACTTAGTTGTTGAAAATATATTCCAGAACTTTGGAAAAACTTCCCCACAATAGCCTATCACCTTATACAAGTGGACAATTGACTTTCAACTTCTTAATGTATCCAGCACTAGTGTTAAGTACCATCCCTATGGATACCTGTGTTTCAAGAAGGATTAACTATATCCTATTAACATATTTTGCCTATAATTATGTGATTATTTACTTTTCTCTGCCTGCCACTTAGAATATACCTATTTGATAGAAACGGGCAATTCATATTTCTGTCTGATATATTCCATTTTAGATAGTTTCTGTTTTTATGTCATGGTTCTTTAAATTTAATTTAATCTATATTAATTTTTCCTGTCATTGGTTGGATGATTTCAATTCAAGTATTTAGATTTGTTTAGCAGAAATTTTCTGGATCAATATTCTTTCTTATGTAAACAAAGAATGGTTGAGTAGAGAGGATGTGAATCAATGAGTTTTTATTGATAACATTTTTCTTTGAAAGAACATGATTTTTTTTTTGTGCTATTCATAGAATTAACACCAGGAGAAGAAAACATGGGACTTTTGGCATGGTTTATTGCTAATGTCTTACAGCTTTTATGAAGTAATGAAAAATGTCTAATAAGGTTTATGTATCTGTTGAACAATTTTTAGATATGTTCATTACCAATTTAAGTAACACTTGTATTATTGCATTATTACAGACACCAACAATTCTGAATTGAATGTATTCTCTATGAAGCCTTGTGACTGAAATCAAAAACAGTAATATTTCAGTTCTAGTTTTAGTGTATAACCTTCAGTGATATAAGATCATAAGATTGATCTATCAACATCTTACATTTCCTAATTATCTGACTGCTCTCTTTTCATTAAGTATTTTTATAGATTTGGAAAAAAATCTTATTAATCAATTAGGGTTCCAAATTTTTTTTTTCATTTCATATGAGTTTAACTTATTTAGGAAACTAATTCAACCATTTTGTTTTGGTTGCTGATACAAAGTAAAACCAATTTATAAACTGTTATTTTGTCAAACCAATAGCTCAACATTTGGACAAATCTGCCAACTTGATTGAATGCTGTACTGTTTATTTTTATATTTTCTACATTTTGTATATTGAATATTAAATCCATTTTGTGCCATGAATAGTTATTGATTACAAAATAACAGTATCTCTTTATGTGTATAAAAAAGAAATTGGTTTAAATGATATCAAACAACTTGAGAGAAAAAAACCCAATAAAGGTGGGGAGATAAATCAAGGCAAATTTATGGTGTACTTCCTTTGATTTTCTGCAGATGGCTATGAAAAATTAATTACTCAAAATACAATCTATGAACAGTTAAATTACTTCTACTGCAAATAACAGCAATAGCATCAACAATCAGTATTGCTATGGTTATTATTATTTCTGTTCTGCAACTTCATTTTATTAATGTATTTCCAGTTTATTGACTTTTGTGTTTTCCCTCCATACTCTTGGACATAATTAATATTAATGATGTCACAGAAGTTAAATGAAGGCTCAATCAAACTGCAGAAAATTTATGAGGAACTGATAAAATTGATAATGTTGTTGTCTTTGTTGGTTAAAATTCCATAATTTAAACAAATTTATTGAAGTAAGAAACTTATGGGAAATATTTATAAATTTATTTTCATGATTAATTTGTAACTACATATCAAAAAAGATCTTTTTTCATGACTAAAGGAAATTTATCAACTCATGAACTGCAAACACTTTTGTTGCACTTTTGATAGAAACAGAGTTCAACTGCTATAGGACTGTAAGTATAACTGTATGGTT
The DNA here is from genome assembly GCF_046866305.1 of Octopus bimaculoides. Classification (NCBI taxonomy): domain Eukaryota; kingdom Metazoa; phylum Mollusca; class Cephalopoda; order Octopoda; family Octopodidae; genus Octopus; species Octopus bimaculoides. Next base: position 53,805,866 of record NC_142928.1, read on the forward strand.
AAGAAGTTTATTTTATAATCACATCATTCCAGGTTCAGTTCTATTGTATGGCACCCTGGACAAGTGTCTCCTATTGTAGCTGCAAGCTGATTAATGTCCTGCAGTAATTTGGTGGATAGGAACTCTTTGAAAATCCATAGCACCCCACACACACACACACACACACACCTGAATATTGTGTGTGTTTATACCAATCTAAATCAGTTTTGAATATCATTCCCTTATCTAAAAAGTTAACATAGCCATTTGATGAAAATAGTACCAGACTGAAATAAATGTTGGAGTCACTCTGATGAACTAAATTCTTAATGGTGATGTTTCAGCTTTGCCACAGTCCAATGTTCAAAACAAGTAAAAACTAGTAAAATAGAGAAATACATTTTTTTAAAATCAGTTATATTTCTAGAGAGTCTTATATCAAATATTCTTTCTGTATTTTATCTTAAATGTAGCAACTATTCACTGTTAAGCTGCTAAAGAAAATATGTTACTCTCTATTTATTTAACTTTTCTATTTGTTTCTAGTACTGTTTGGGATGTATGCTGATGAAGCCTTCAGTTATATACAAAAAGAAGAAATGGATCGGCGTATTTTAGAAACTGAACAACAAGTTTCCCAGTCGCTTTCAGAACTTTTTAAAGAGGTAATATAGAGCAGCTATATTAAGGAAAAAAAAAAAAAAAAAAAAAAAAGAAATAAATTGAATGTTAGTTGTTGTTTTGGAGGTTGGAAACAGTAGATTAATAATATCAAGCTTAAGAAAAGAAATATTTTAATGCAGAATCAAATGTTTCAGGTTTCAGAATGATACAATTAAAAAAAAAAAAATATATATATTCAGGAGTTTTAAACTAGGATCAATGTAATCAACTTATACCCTCTCCCCAAATTTTATAGCCTTGTACTAAAATTTGAAATCAATATTTTGAGATAATTATTCAAAAAGTAATTTCTTGTTTCTGACTTTAACTTATTTTTATTTAGAGTAATATCTTATGCTACAAGTATAAGTGGAGGTTAAATATGGGAAAAGAATGCTTTGTGTACATTTTGTATAAACAATATATTAAATATGTAAAGGTTTTTAAAAAATATTGTTTTTCTTCTGAATCTAATAATTAAATTGCAGTTGATATTATTTTTATTAAGGCATTATGCAGAAGAAGCAGTAAAAATATTTCAATTGACTATTTCTCTTCCCTGTAATTTTTGGCTTTATTGGAAATCAATATTATTAATTTCTGATATGGCTATAGTATGAAAAATAAATTTTCTAACTCGTATTTATTTTTAATTAATATCTTTTATTAATAAAATAAACAGTTATCTTAAGCAGAAAATTTAAAAACCTTAAGTAAATGTGTGATTGCTTTAAAGTTTACACAAGTTTTTCATAGCTATACAATTATGAAATATTGTTAGTGATGATTAGAATTAGCAATTCATTTTCCATAGGTTTCTTATAAATGGTTTTGAATGATTTAATAATTTTAAAATGTTACATTTTCAATATATGTTTATGAAAGCAGTTGCATTGTTGTATAGATTTAATATATGAAACAAGGCATCCCCTCAGGTCTTCATGCTTTTATAAGCAATGTGAAGCTGTCAGCCTTTCAGTTGAATGTTTTATGAAAATGACTTTAAAAATAGAGAGGTGGGGAAGGGTCAGCTGATAATGTTTGAATGATTGTTTCTATTTTCTGTTTTTTCCAATCACATCTATAGTGTGACCAAGTGACCTATGAACAGTTTAGTTCCTGGGTGAGTTTACATCCTGATGCCACTCTTTTAACCAAATGGTTGTTGTCAGAACCGCTCAGTGTGACATTATCCAATGACATGGAAACACCAACATTTTACCAAACTTTGGCTGGAGTTACACATTGTAAGTATAAAACCATAATAAATTGATAGTCTCTTATCTGATCAATAAATCATTTAGGTTTGTGTTCCCTCTAAACATTAGAACTATGTTGCTATAGAGAGTGAGAGAGGCAGATAAAAAACCTGAGGATCATACCGAGAGTGTAAAGGAAAACATAATTTTTAAGGATGCATATGATTTTCATACTATTTTTGATTTTCAATATTATATGTTAAAAAGGATACTGAATCAATGTACTTAAGATATTGTCACCTCATTTAAGTAAGGTTTCTTCTTTCATGAGATATTCAAGATATGAACAGTAATTGCTAAAAACTATTTTTCAAAAGAAACTGATTACAAAAATAAAGCTCTTAATATGTTACAACTAGATTAAAATTCTGTCAAGGAAAAAGGAAAAAAATCAACTGAAGTGGTTAGTGCCTGTCTAAGACAGTTACTACACTGATATTGGCCAAATACAACATGAGGAGATAGGTGTTTGAGGTTTTCTTTAAACATTTAAATTTGAAATAAACAAACAGTTGTTTCATTATATTTTAACTTCATAGATTTTAGATTTCAGTAAGTTAATTAGAATTATAAGTTTATCTTGCATTTCTAATTATCTTATTTGCAATCTAGTACTCCTATTAAATAGTTGATTAATTCATTCTGCCAATTATGCAAATTATACATGCTCATTTAATTCTGTCAAAGTTTGTGTATATACTATAAAAATAGCTATAACCCAAATATTTTCTCTATGATCAGTGAATTGAATAATTAATCTCTGATGAAATAGTAATCAATGCTGAAACTAGTAGCCTGATTTCCTTTTTCTGCCACAGAAAAATTTCCAAAGGGTCTATTTTTTGCAATGAAGCCAAAGTATGTGTTTACATAAAACACATATTGAAGTTTATTTAATTATCCTATTGCTGTGTAATGCTCCTATTAATTAATTTGTAAGAGTTATGTTAAATTTTGAGTAATATTTTCTGCTTATTATTTTCTTTTTTCACTTGTTTCTGATTATACCTCTTAATCACCTCTTAAGAAATAATTTAAAAGCATTCTGTTCTGTTTTCATTGCATTTGTTCACATGTATAAAATGTTGAATACCCTGCTCTTCCCCCAAAAAGCATTTCTGTGAATATTTCATTTATGGCTGTGTAGTATTTCTTTTGTGGCTGTGTGGTAAGAAACTTACTTCCCAATCACATGGTTCTAGATTCAGTCCTACTGCATGCCACTTTGGACAAATGTCTTCTACTAGTCTTGGCCCAACCAAAGCCTTGTGTGTGGATTTGGTGGACAGAAACTGAAAGAAGCCTGTCATATGTATATATCTATGTGTGCAAACTGCCATGCGAACATGGGCCGTGACTGCTGAAGACGTGTAGGCTTGAAAAAAATGAAGCTAGCATGATCCACTGGATGTGTAATGTCAGTGTGCACACACGACAGAGTGTAAGCGCCTGAGAGAAATATTAGACATAAGAAACATTGGATGCAGCATGCAAGAGAGATGTTTGCATTGGTATGGTCATGTACTGTGGATGGACAAGGAGAGCTGTGTGAAGAAGTGTCACTCTCAAACAGTGGAAGGAATCCAGAGTAGAGGGCGACCCAGGAAGACATGGGATGGGGTGGTGAAGCATGACCTTCGAATGTTGGGCCTCACAGAACCAATGACAAAAGATCGAGACCTCTGGAGGTATGCTGTGACTGAGAAGACCCAGCAAATAAAGTTAGTCTACAGCTGTAACCTACACCAGTGTCGCATAACCAGCCCACTCAAAAGTACCTTGGATCGTAGGGCGACATGCTGTGCTTGAGGAGACCTATTGAGTCAAGTACATCAACAGCAATATCAAAATCAAATCAAATGGAAATTGTAGTTGTGACCCCCATGCCGGTAGCACATAAAAAGCACTATCCGAACGTGGCCGATGCCAGTGCTGCTTCCGTGCCAGTGGTATGTAAAAAGCACCATCTGATTGTGGTCGATGCCAGCTCCTCTGGCCCCTGTGCCGGTGGAACGTAAAAAGCACCCACTACACGCCGGAGTGGTTGGCGTTAGGAAGGGCATCCGGCTGTAGAAACACTGCCAGATCAGATTGGGGCCTGGTGCAGCCTCCTGGTTTCCCAGACACCAGTCGAACCGTCCAATTAATGCCAGCATGAAAAATGGACATTAAACGATGATGATGATGATGATTTTATATATATATATATATTTCTATATAAATATATAATTTAGAGAAAAGAACCACAGTTCCTGAACTCATCCATGAAAATCCACAGTCACATATCATATACTGTGAAGCTTAATTTAATTTTAATTTTTCATAAATAAAATTAAATTGAGTTTTTACGTGTAAATTTGGATTTTTATCCCTAATATTATTATCATTATTATTATTATTATATATATATATATATATATATATATATATATATGGAAAAAAAAGTCAAGGTAGAAAATGCTAAAATAATTTTATAAAAAACATTTCAGTACCAGTTTCCGTCATTGAGACTTTTTCAACTGTAAGTATAGAAAACAATTAAATTTTAGAAAAATTAAAAGAAAAGTTTTTTTAAAAGAATATTTGCATAGTGTTTAAATACAAGTGGCATTTTCCTTGTTATTCCTTGTTACTGCTTGTTTCTGTCTCTCTTGTTTACTCTTGTGTGTTTGAAGTGGTTATATATACACACACACACACACACACACACACACACACACACACACACACACACACACACACACACACACACACAATTGGTTTATTTCAGTTTCCATCTACCAAATCCACTCACAAGGCTTTGGTCAGCCCAAAGCTATAGTAGCTTGTCTATGGTGCCACACAATGGGACTGAACCAGGAATCATCTGGTTGGGAAGTAAGCTTCTTACCACACAACTATGCCTGAAAATTATTTTATAATTATTTGCTGAATGTGCATAGTGATTATGGGATTCATCAAAATAATTCATATGATGACAGCAATCCAGTAGGAATGACATGGTAATTGCTAGAGCCAAAATATCTATATGCTATTAACAAACTTATAATCAACATCATCATTGATCAGGATTAGAAATTGGTTTATTGGCTGTTATGGTAATCTGAACTTACATCTGGAATATATATTTTGTACCTTTCTGGGAGAGACATATGGTAATTAGTAAATGTTATGTATAAGCAAATGATATTAAATTACATTTTATCTGTTGATGTTTGTTTTACATTAAAATTTGACAGGAAAAGGTTAGCAGTTTCTTCTATCATTAATTTTTTGCCTTTGTCTGGAACAGGTTGAATTGGTTTAAAGTATAGCCCTTTTCCATATCTCAGTTCTATGGCATCTATTGTGGATGTCTTGAAGATGTTCATTCCTGTTTCTATAAAACTATTTCCATTTCAATAAATTTATGTAATTTTTACATTGTAGTGGAAGAGACCGATATTAATGAACTTGAAAAATGCTATTGGGACCTAAAGGAAAAATCAAAATCTGGTCGGTTTGACCAAGAGACATTCAAGCAACTTATTTGTCCACCTGTACCAGATATGTTATGTGAAGGTGAGTAAATATTGTTAAAAGATTTTCTTTTTGCATTTAACATTTCTAATAGAACTAAAATGTTTCTTTTCTTTTTCTTTCTCTAGATATCTTTCTTCATTTTAAAAAAAATTCTGTAATGAATTCAAAACTTCTTAACAGTCACTACAGCATGATAACATGATAAAGATTTATATTGTATATTCCTGTTGAACATCAGCTTTATCTCAACTGTTGTTTAATATTTTTGCACTAATCAGTTGCTTCACATATGTGAAATAGATAATGCTGCTACTACAGATTCAAACATTATAAATTTCTTAAAGAAAGCTATTCAGCTGATCAGCATTGATTCCTTCATCAATATGCTACAACCACTAGCTTACAGGCGTACTGTTTCTCCACCTCTTCTATAATGATAGGTGTATAACTTGTGTTCCTCTAAACTAGCTTACAATATATCATCCCCGCTGTATCTCACTCTCCAGGTTTTGTACCAAGCTCATTTTTGCAATCAATCCTCCCCAGACTTCAAATCTGAAATATTATTTTTATCTACATTTTACTCAACTGATGTTGTCATAATTTATAGCTGCTCAAGTCGGACATCAACCATATCAGTTTCACCAGTCTCGGATGGGCTCCATAGAACATGGACATTATTCCTTCTCCTTGGATTAGTTAATAACAATTTTGTTTCAACTGTTAAATACCAAAACATTATCCTCTTTATGACATTTATTTGTTTGATTGATTGCATGAGGGTCTACTCTGGTGTCTTAGAGAAACTGCCAAAGCTATGAAGTTCTAAAATTTTATTGGTGATTATTAAGTTTTTTAGTAAATGATTTCATTATGCATTTCAGTCTTACTCAATATCATATTCTGAGTAAGTTACAGATTATAAAGGGGACCACTTGAAGAATGAAATGTGATAGAATTATATTCACATACCTAAGATACATAGCAATAGAATTTCCTTCAGATATTGGTGTTTATTATAGTTGCTTGTAATTTAGGCACAAAGCCAGTAATTTTGAGGGTTGGGAGTTAATCAGTACCATTGATCCCTACCTGCTGTACTTGATTGATATAGTATTTTATCAACCCCAGAGGGAGGAAAATCAAAGTTGGTCTCCATAACATTTGAGTCAAGACTATAAAAGCCAGAATAAATTACTCCAAAGCATATTTTCTAGCATTCTAATCATTCTGTCAGCTTGCAGCTGTATAGTGATTACAATAATAGTACAGAATATACCCAATATAGAGGAAATTTTCCTTTGGTTTACATCTGTTTCCAGTGATTAACGGGTCAACTATCTCTTAACATTTATATTAACTTTTACCTTTACTGATGTTGTTTAGCCTCAGGTCAACTTTGAGCAAACTTACGATTAAAGGCAATGTCATCTGATCAGTATGTGCCATTTCTTTTTTCATTTTTTATTGTTGTTGTATACTAGACGTATTTAAGTATTTATGACTATATATTCAACATGTTATTTGAAAGATACATGGTTGCTATTTCTAGCAGTTTGAGTGAGCATGTAAAGATTCCTTTTTTGGACATCAATGATATGCAGTCATTGTCATGATGAAGTTGATGCAGAGATATTAATTTAGCAAAAGTAGTTTCTTTGTTCATTTGTCCTTGCATGTCCACTTGGGATGTAAGTAATTTGTGTATTGTGTGTGTTTGTGTTGGTAATCGGTTTTCTATTAGATGTGGTTTTGGGTGGCTTTATTTGTAGCAGCTTCATCATTCCAGATGATGGAGGAGTATTCCATTGTGAGTCTCCTTTGTGCTCTGTAAAGAGTCAGCAATTACTCAGAGATGAAGTATTTCCTGGCCCTGAATGGTCTTTAGTATACTGTTTTTATTGTTAGAGATGTGGAGTTACCATGAGAGATTATCTTGTCAATCTCTTTACTCTTTCTCTCTCTACAGAGTTATGTCTTGATCTTTAGAAATATGATGCAGTATGTTCCACCAGCTCTGATTCCACCAACTATTCACCTATTACATGTTACTTCTAATATGTCACTGGTGATAGGAAATACTCATTAACAAGCTTCATCTCCAACACTTTGAGTATTTTTCTCTTCTCTGTGACCACCAGTTTGGTTTTAATAAACCAGTTCTATTGTGCAGTTGCTTTGTTATTCACCAATGGTGCACTGTGTTGAGAAATTCATTAAATGTAATGATGCACTTAATATCGATAAAGCATTTGATTGTTGTATGAGAAGTTCCTGGCTATGTTACTTACTTATGGACTTTATTGTCTCTTGTGTTTCCTGTCTGATCACACCATCACAATATACACTTATGATGCTTTTCTGTCTCACAGTCCTCCATTAACTCTTGTGTCTTATTGTTTGGTTATGCTCCCAATATTCTCCTCTCTATGTGTTAACAATATGCAATTCTATGCACTTGATACTAGACTTCACTCCTCATGAACCTCTATTCACATTCACAAGCATCATTCAACCCAGGTACCTCATTTCAAATCTATACTACCTTCATGAACAGACCTATTGAAAACCTACTGTAATTGAGATATGACAATCTTGTTTCTTTCAACAGCACAAAGATACAATCACTGCACATATTGAAGAAACCATCTTCTGTAGTTTTGGATAACACTTATGTTGAAAGATGCTACTTGCAATATTGAGAAGTAAAAGGGAAATTTCCATACTAGAAGCAAGTATGGAATTATTCAATATTATGTAGTCAATGTAATGAAATGGTTTACAATAGTTATTGTAAGTCATCATGTACGAGGTGGCACCAAAAAGTTCCTAGACTAGTTATGTTTAATAAGAAATAACTTATTTACCTAATTTTTAACATCATTTCCTTTGAAATAGTCACCTTGCACAGTAATACACTAGTCCTAGCTTTTCTGCTGCTTTTGGAATCTGATCTGGAAGTTGTTTTTCGTAAGCGAGTTGAGGACCTTCTGCAATTCACAACAGTGTTAAAATAATGACCTTTGAGCTGCATTTTCATCTTGGGGAAGATATGGAAGTTTGTAGGTGCTAAGTCTGTCAAATAGGGTGGGTACGGAAGTGATAACATGTTGTTTTTGGGGAGAAACCCATGAGTGAGGAGAACTCAGTGACAGTGCATTGTCGTCGTGAAGAATTGGATTCTTCATGCTCCACAGATCTGACTGCTTTTGCCGAATGTCTCCCTCAGACACTTCAAAATGTTGCAATAGAACTCTCAATTGACATTCTGGCCCTGAGGAAAGAATTGTCAATGCACAATACTATGGATGTTGAAAAAAACAATGAACATGCTCTTGATTGAGCAGTGACTTTGTTGTGCCTTTTTTGGTCATAGAGATGAAGTGCTCTTCCATTGTGATGACTGCTGCTTCATCTCAGGGTCATACCCCAACTCATCACCAGTGGTAATCCTTGACATGAAGGATGGGTCATCAGTGGCCTGCTGATGGAGATCTTGACAGACTTTGACATAATGTTCTTTCTGCTCGGTGGTCAGCAGGTAAGGCACAAACTTGGCAAAAACATGCTGCATGTTGAATTCAGATGTTAGGATTGCCTGCATGGACCTATACAACAGACCCAACATCAGCAATGTTGTTGATTGTTCTCTGACAATTCTCATGCATGTGCTGATGAATTTTCTACATGTTTCCAAGGGTGACACTTGTGGCAGGTCTTCCAGGGACATTATTCTGCTTTTGAAGCACCCGTGCCACTCCAAACATTGTGTACAACCCTTTGCTTCATTGCCATAAGCTTACCAAAGCATACTCAATGTCTCTACAGCAGACTTCCTAAGTTTAATGCAAAATTTCTTATTGGCTCTTTGTTCCTGCCCACAACAAAAATTGCATACTACAGCATACATGTTATCACACAAACACAAATTTCACAATTGCAAAGTAAACAGCGATTTCACTCAGCACACTGCCTCACAAAGGCCACTGTTAACTCTCACTGCTCATACAGCCATGTGCTGCCATTTGTTGGCGTTCTACAGCAATAGTTCAGGAACTTTTTGATACCTCCTCGTAGGTTGATTAAAAGCAAAGTTTTAAAGGTATTAGATGTCTTGGTATAAAATATATCAGCTTCTTAAAACAATTGCTTGATTAATTCACTGGGAATAGTAGGCAAGATCTGTTAGTAAGATGTACTAATTACTATTGCAAGTACTTTAAAGTAGTAGGAAGAATATTGGGAAAATGTTGCTTCTTTCAGCAACATGGATCATAGCATATCTGTCTGTCTATCATTGTCTGTCTGTCACTTACGTCATCAGCTTCTTTGTCTGTTTATCCATGCTGGCATTGGTTTTATAGGTCTTCTCTAGCTCAGCAACTTATCACTTGTTGTGGTCTTTTGTCATCTCCTCCATGACTTTTAGCTTCCTCAGGTCATCTTTCAGCAGCCCCTCTTGTATTAACACACACAAAAAAGAAAAAAATTAGTGATACGTGTACAGTTAAAGAATCACCATGTGTTGAGAAAGTGGCCAGTCATCAAAGACATTGGCTAATGTAAACAGAGATGATCTTTGCTCCTCATTGATAGTATATAATATGAATATTGGGAATGAAAGGTAAATGTAGACCAAAGAAGATGTGGGGTGATATTGAAAGGTCAGACTTAACAAATGGGCCTGGCAGATGCTATATTTCAGACTTGCCAATCTATGCCAACATCAAAAACTACATTACATTGCTGCTGAGGATAATGGGGGGATGGGGGGTTCCTGAGGAGCATTGAATTTTTATTGATTAAAAGCTAGAATATCATAAATGCATTTAACTTTATCAGTATTTTGCTTTTAAAGTTCTGTTTTTAAATTTGTTCTCAAAGCTTATACTTTGCTAATAAAAATATGTGCGTATGATTAAAATTGCATTAGAAAAGTATTTTTTCATATTAAAAGCAACAATTTGTATTTTTCAAATATTAAAAAAAAAAAGCTAAAAAGAAAAGGAAATTGGAGGTTCTTCAATAAAAACTTTAGTGACCAATTATTTTAACTGAAATGATTGCTGAATCGATGGAACTTGTGTAATTTATCCAAAATGAATGCTCTCAGCCACCAGAAACATGTTTGCAAATATTTAATGGATAACAAATAAATAAAAAAATTCTTTTCCTTTCTTGTTTAGGCCCATTATCTGACATCTGTTGGCTAGCAATAAGAAAACGGATAGGCAAAAGTCTTTGTTGCTATTACTAATTGACTATGATAAAATTAATAGATTTTTTTTTTGCACGTAGTTGAAAATTACATTGTAAATCAATACTGTATGTTATATATATATATATATATATATTGAGATAGTTATTTGGAATGTGGTGATTTTAGTAAAAAAAAAAACCTTTGTTTTAAGAATTTTTGAATTAAGCAATGGAGTTCCCAGCATGACTGCAGCTTTTGAGCCGAAACTAGTTAAAGAGGTGTGTGTAGTACCTTATACAAAAGCCTTTGAATCACTTATGTAAATTTACATCTTATATAGGTTAGTTTAATTCCACTGTGTGGCACCTTATCCAAGTGTCTTCCACTATAGCCTTAGGCCAACCAGTCTTATGAGTGGATTTAGTAGATGGAAACTGAAAGAAGCCTGTTGTGTGTGAGTTTGCATCCTTGTCTTGACATCATGCGAGCGTGCAAAAGTGAGCATTAAATGATGATGCGTGTGTGTGTGTGTGTGTGTATTTGTGTGAGAGAGAGAGAGAGAGAGAGAGAGATTATTTTTCATACATCTAAAATAGTAGAAAAATTCAGAACAGTCTTGTCTTAATTTGAGAAATTCATTTATTCAGATTTGGCATCAGTATGACTAAAGGGAAAAAAATGGAAAGAATATTAGTATTGTAGTTGTATTTATTTAATATCAATTGTATTTTATTATCAACCAAATTGCATGAGCAAATACCTATTCTGAATATTTCTCAATAAGAAATAATTGGTTAAATTAAGTGGAAAAAAACATAGAAATACAATTATTTTAATTTATTTAAATTGATAAGCAAATGAATGATATTCTGTCACATGCTACCATTAGTACTACATCTGCTACTGCAGATTTATCAGATTTAGGAGAAGGGTAATAAGTCATCAAGATTTTCTCTATTTATTGATTGACTGATTGACAGCTGTAATTGATTAAATATCTTCTTTATTGTTACCATTATCAAAGTAATTTCTATAGGAAATGCAATACTAGCTGTTGTCTGCAATATCTGGAATTAGAAACAAGCTAGAAGAGAAAGCAAAAAGAAAAAAAAAATACTGGATTAATAGCATATATTTCCAATAGTAGAAGTAAAATCTCTAGTCATCCTTTTGAAGCATCTTCTTGTCTTCTTTGTTTCAAGCCAAGATGTTTGTACATCTACAAGCATACAAAAGGCAACTGAGGAAGTATTACAATTTAAATGAAAATGTGCTTTTCTGAGGCTTAGGTTTCATACTGGTGAAGCTGTTGATTGAAAAAAAAAAAAAAAAAAAAAATTCATTTATGAGTTTGGAAAGTGAATTATTAGTATTAAATAAGAAGAATTTTAGCTTTTTTTTTTTAATTAAAATATTCTGTTCATTTTGAAACTTGGAATTTATAGCATTTTCAAAATCAGTTCTTTTAACACATTTTCCCCATGTTAGCATAGGTAGGAGGAGGCAGGAACTAATTTAGAGGCAGCATTTTATGGCCATACACCCTTCCTATCATGTGCCCTAACTTATTCTTTTTATGAAATTATTATTTACTTGTTCTTTTCACACTAATTTACAAAATATTTACATTCTTATAATTGTACCTAAAAATAAAAAATAAAAATAAAAGATATCCAACAAAATCCAATGGAATTATATACACTTATATGTGTTATATCTGTTATAGGAGTTTTTAGAATTGCTCAGTACGTTATTTGATTTGCCTTCATATCACCATTGTATCAAACAAATAATTTCGCTGTATTCGTGGATGCCCGCCCCCCACGTACTTCATATTGTTTATTTCAAGATGCATCAGCTCATGAAACCATCAGTCGTTGAATCACCAAGAGAGCATCTATCTGGTCTTCCAACCTGTTAGAAAAATAATAACCAAATCTCCCTTAAATCATGTCCTATCATTAAACAATGTAGACATGGAAACCTTTAAAAAGGCAGGATGGCTATGACAGGAATGTTTTTGATCATAGGTATGCATCATCAAAATTGACTTGTTTATCAACCACCATAGCATATGTATATATATATATGTATATATATATATATATATATGTATATATATATATATATATATATATATATATATATATATATATATATATGCCACGTAAAAACTACCCATTACCCTCTCAGAGTGGTTGGCATTAGGAAGGGCATCCAGCTGTAGAAACCATACCAGCATGGCAAGTGGACGTTAAACAATGATGATGGTGATATATATATATATATATATATATATATATATATATATATAAACAATATGGGCCACCTACATTATATATGTGTGTGTGTGTGTGTGTGTGTGTGTGTGTATATATATATATATATATATATATATATATATATATATATATATATATAAATATAAATAATTTATATAAATAAATATAATTATATATGTACTTGAGTATATTCCACCGATGAAGGCAAAGCATTATTTATGCAAAGCCAGAAATCCAGGATCTGGAATTATCTTGTTATTTTTACTGGTTTATTTTGTCTTCGTCTTCGCTCCTTGTACTATGTGGACATTTATTGTGGTTTTAGAGTCAGAATTTGACTGCTATTTTTCAGCGTGGCAGTATCTCTTAGATACCCTGTATTTAAAGAGAATGAATGGGAGAAAGAGAGCCTGCCTTATGTCGACCCAATAGAGGGACCAGCTATCCGAGTTGATAGTACCAGGGTAGATAAAGCAATTAAGAGTATGAAGACCGGGAAAGCCCCCGGCCCATCAGGAATCACTGCAGAGATGCTCAAAATATCTGGCAGTGTTGGCTATAGCCTAGTCACCCGTATTACGAACCAGGTGATACACGAAGGAGTCATACCCTATGACTGGTGTAGCAGCATCATAGTCAACTGCTGCAAAGGTAAAGGGGACGCTTTAGATACAAATAATTACAGAGGCATCAAGCTGTTAGATCAGGTTATGAAAGTTACAGAGAGGGTCATAGCCCAACTAATTAGGGAGCGAATCAATTTAGATGAGATGCAGTTTGGGTTCGTGCCAGGTAAAAGCACTACTGATGCCTTATTTCTAGTGAGACAGTTGCAGGAGAAATACCTAGCTAAGGATAAACCTCTGTACCTGGCTTTCGTTGACATGGAGAAAGCCTTTGACAGGGTCCCCCGATCCCTTATCTGGTGGTCAATGAGGAAACTTGGGATAGAAGAATGGCTAGTGAGAGCTGTGCGAGCCATGTACAGAGATGCGGCCAGTAAGGTGAGGGTTGGAAATGAGTACAGCAATGAATTCCGGGTAGAGGTAGGGGTCCACCAAGGTTCCGTCCTCAGCCCCCTATTATTTACCATAGTCCTCCAGGCAATCACAGAGGAGTTCAAGACAGGTTGCCCCTGGGAGCTCCTCTATGCTGATGACCTTGCCCTAATTGCGGAGTCACTATCAGAACTAGAGGAGAAGTTTCAGGTGTGGAAGCAAGGTCTAGAATTGAAGGGCCTTAGAGTCAACCTAGCTAAAACCAAAATCCTAATAAGTAGGAAGGTAGATAAAACACAAACCCCTTCAGGTAGATGGCCCTGCTCAGTATGTAGAAAAGGAGTAGGTAGTAACTCTATAAGATGTACCCGGTGCAAGCTATGGACACATAAGAGGTGCAGCAACATCAAAGGCAGGTTAACTAGCAAGTTAGTTTTTGTTTGTGGCAGATGTTCAGGTGCAATAAAGACTGCAAACAAACAGGAAACAACTTCTATCTCATTCCAGGGTGAAAAACTAGAGGTAGTCGATAGCTTCCGCTATCTGGGCGACCAAGTTAGTAGTGGGGGTGGGTGCGCTGAAAGTGTAGCTGCTAGAATAAGAATAGCCTGGGCAAAGTTTAGAGAGCTCTTACCCCTGCTGGCGACAAAGGGACTCTCACTCAGAGTAAAAGGCAGACTGTATGACGCATGCGTACGAACAACCATGCTACATGGCAGTGAAACATGGGCTGTAACTGCTGAGGACATACGTAAGCTCGCAAGGAATGAAGCCAGTATGCTCCGTTGGATGTGTAATGTCAATGTGAATACCCGTCAGAGTGTAAGTATCCTGAGAGAAAAGCTGAACATTAGAAGCATCAGTTGTGGCGTGCAAGAGAGACGATTGCGCTGGTATGGACATGTGGTGAGAATGGAGGAGGATAGCTGCGTGAAAAAGTGCCACACCCTAACAGTTGAGGGAACCCGTGGAAGAGGTAGGCCCAGGAAGACCTGGGCTGAGGTGGTGAGGCAAGACCTTCGTACATTGGGCCTCACCGAGGCGATGACTACGGACCGAGACCTTTGGAAATGGCCTGTGCGTGAGAAGACCCGGCAAGCCAAGTAAGATCGTTGCCAGTGCCCCTGGACTGGTTCTTGTGCGGGTGGCACATGAGATGCACCATTTTGAGCGTGGCCGTTGCCAGTACCGCCTGACTGGCTCCTGTAGGATTTTCGAGCGAGATCGTTGCCAGTGCCCCTGGACTGGCTTGTGCGGGTGGCACATAAAAGACACCATTTCGAGCGTGGCCGTTTTCGTGCGGGTGACACGTAAAAGCACCCACTACACTCTCTGAGTGGTTGGCGTTAGGAAGGGCATCCAGCTGTAGAAACTCTGCCAAATCAGACTGGAGCCTGGTGTTGCCATCCGGTTTCACCAGTCCTCAGTCAAATCGTCCAACCCATGCTAGCATGGAAAGCGGACGTTAAACGATGATGATGATGATGATGATGATATATATATGTGTATGTGTGTGTATATATATATGAAATTGTAATTATGCTTTGTTTATTTACATCTGTATATAGTAAACATATGCAAACAGCAAAAAGAAAATATCACTCATAAAGCAAAAGGTGGACGATAATAATAATAATAATAATAATAATGATAATGTTTTAAACTTCTGGCAATGTATGCATTATTTTTGCTTCCATATCTATTTTTCATTGATATTTTCCACTGAATGAGCAAGACAGTATAAACAACTTTCTTCATATTGCCATCAATTATTAGTATAAATTTTTCTTATTGTTCTCTTTTATGAAATCCTCAACTGTGCTAATGTTTTCTTTATCAGTTTCTGTTCTAATTAACATGTGTATTTGTTTATTCAATTTCATTCTTACTGTAAGTCAAAAACATTTCGGTTTTTGTCTTATAACATATCTTATAACCCTTTGCAGTTATCAAAATGTTTCTAGCTGTTAATTACTTCTTAAAGAAAGTATTCAGCTTGATTTATAATTTTGAGTTTCTCATTTACTTTTACTAAACCAATGGAACATTTTTGCATTAGATTTTAAATACAGCTTGTAACCAATGGAATGTTTAATTTTCATCCAACTATTAGATTTCCTAAGTTACCTTAAATTTTAAAAAATTTCTTTTTTAGGTCTGTTTCTTGCGTTTGATGAGAACAGAGACAATCATATTGATTTCAAGGAAATGGCTTGTGGCATATCAGCTTGCTGTCGAGGTCCAAAAACAGAGCAACAGAAATGTTAGTTTTTTTTGTTATTGCCATTTTTTTGTTTATACAATCTATATCAATAAAACTTAATGTACACTTGACTTAATAGGCTTCACAATGTTCCAGAAAAGAATTCTGTTTATAATGCATGTGTATATGGGGGTGGAGTTGTGTGCATGCATACGTGCATACATGTGTCCACAATTGTATATATTTGCTTCCAGTTATTACAATTGCCCAAAACCTAAAAACTGTATTTGTTCTGGATTGCTTTCTTTGAATTGAGCTTAGTGCTATGATAGTTTTGTAAAATACAGAAAAAAAATTAGTACACATCCAAGTGTAAGTATAAAAATTATGCTTATTTTGGAAATAGTTTTTTTCTATTATTTTATTAAAAAATTATAATTTCAGAACCATAACACTAATAATTTCTTCAAAAATGAATGTAACCTTAATTTGATAAAAATAAAAACTGAAAGATTTTGCAAATGTTTTGAAATAGAACTCTTAATTTCATTCATAATTTTCAATTTAGATAGCATTAAGATTTCTTAGAAATATATGAAAACTAAATGTGAAAACAGTTTATAATAGCAAATCTTAATTTCAGAAAGTTAGTTTTAAGTGATAAGGTGCATAGCTCAGTGGTTAGTGTTGGGCACACAATCATGAGGTAGTGAGTTCAATTCCCAGACTAGGCTGTGTGTTGTGTTCTTAAGCAAGACACTTTATTTCAAGTTGCTCCAGTTCACTTAGCTATAGAAATGAGTTGCGATGTCACTGGCACCAGGCAGTATCAGTTGTTGTCTTTCCCTTGGATAACATCAGTGGCATGGAGAGAGGAGGCTAGTATGCATGGGCAACTGCTGGTCTTCCACAAACAACCTTGCCCAGACTTGTGCCTCGGAAGGTAACTTGCTAGGTGCAATCCTATGGTCTTTCATGACTGAAGTGGGGGTGAGGGTGGGGGGAGTGTCTTAAGATAAAGATACTACTTGCACCAACTTAATTATGACATAATCATTTTATTAAATTCTTCATCAGTTCTTAAATTGAAAACACTGGCAGAAATATGGTAACAAAAGTGTTAATGTTAGTGTTTGTTTTCTTGATTGTTTTTCAGTTTGTTTCAAAATTTTTGATACTAATCATGAAGGGAAACTTGATAAAGATGGTTTGAAATCTATGTTGGAAGCTCTTGTATTGATACGTAAAGAGAATAACTCACCAGAAGAACTGGTATGTAATGAGGCTTTTAATTTCATTTGGCATTTATTAGGTTAGACATAAATATCAGTATTTGCCAATCAATATATTTTAGTCCTTTATTGTTTACTGTTATTGTCATACACGTCAGGATGCTGTTGAAATAGTTGATTTGGCTCAAAAGATTTTACTCACAGAATATTCTAAACTACAGTTGGATTAAAAGTATCAAGTGTGGTTTTGAAGACACTTATTGCTGTTTGTGGTGTTTAATCAAGATATTCTTAGTATCTCATAAAACTGCTTTCCTCTCTATATAAAATGCTTTAAATCTACAACACATTATGCTATGTCATGTTTGTTGAATTATCTTAATGTGTCTGATTTTCCTCTGTAAAATATTACCTGCAGCAGTTAGATTTAGTGATAAAGATTTACATTTGTCATGACTTTTCTTCTGAATATTGTCATTGCATAAAAGACCTCACTTCTCATCTAAGGATACATAAAGTGTCCAGAAATATTTGTTAAAGAAAGAAACTCTTAATTTTCAAAATCAAAAACTATCTAAACTTAAAATAACTAGGGTCAAATTTATTTAATACACAATTTTATGCCACTCCCAGACTCTCTCTTTGATAATATTTTTATATTTTATATGTAGCTATAATGCAGTGATCAGATATTGCAATTTTAAACTTAAATTTCTGTCAATTTTTTTAAAAGTGTATCAATTTTTTATATTCCAGTTGTACATTAATGTTATTTATGATTTCTATTCTGTAAAAAGGAAGATGATGTTTTCCATCGATTAGATCCAGAAACAGTTGCTATGGAAATTCTTCTTTGTCATGATGGAGACCAGGTAAGGTTCAGATGTTAAGAAGTTTATTTATTTAAAATTTTTTTCTCTTCTGTTATCTCCACTGTCTTGATACTATTAAATTCACAGAATGTCATAGGATAATTTTCAAAACTCTTTCAGGATGGTTGTATCACCATGGAAGAATACTTGGTTTGGACTGTTAACAATACCCTTTCAGAAGACCTACTCAATCTCCTCAGTCAAGTAAGTTTCCTGTGAATAATTTTATAAAAATTTGTAACTTATTGATTATGCAATAGCTTTAAATTAACTTTTTACTGCATTTATACATATTTGTAATTTATTAGAGCTGTTTGATATTTAGCTGTAATAATAGAGATTATTCTGTTACATGAAGAAATGTAAATTACTGAACTTACTCTATTTTATCTTTTATTGTAGATATGTCATATTGTATTGGGATTGCGACCCCTTACACGTGAAGAAGAAGGGAAGATAGTCAGGTTAAGAGAAATTGTATTTTTGTGGCGTTTTTGATGTCTATATATTACCGTCTTGCATCCTTTATGTTTGGTTATTTTTGATTATTCTTCAGTATTGATCATTTTCCCTTTTATGACTTGTATGTTTTTGTTTTGCTCTATTGTCATTTAGAAAGGATAGTATATGTTAAATTTTTGTGCTGTTGTGTTACATGACAGTAATACTTTAGAAGTAGTCATGGTAGGTGATGAAGATAATTAAAAAAATATAATAAAATTAAATATTTACTTTTACTAGAATACAACTAAGCAAATCTTTACATGTTGAACATGGATTTAGAAGGTTATTTTTTTTAGAGTTAAAATGACTGGCAAATTATAGCATATTTGCTAAATGTAATAGGATACTTGTGAAGAGAGGTTTTTGGGTACCACTTTGATGTTGCTTTTTTTCCCTCATATTTTGTCTCTGTTCATGTTTAGATTTAATATATACAAATCTTAATTTAAAACTGACACTTTAACATTTATTGATGTAAAGCATATAACACTTTTCAGTTTTCCTCACTGTTTATTCTCAATATAATTACATATACAAATCTCATTTTGTTTAATTAGGGGTTGGTTAGAGAGAGAATCAAGAAAAGCCTTAAAAGTTGGTCAGACATGGTACCTTATTAGCATGGCATGGTGGAATTCATGGAATGAGTATGTTACATCAGAAGTAAGTATTGAAGTTCATTTAATTAAAATAAGTAAAAATTGATTTGATTTTTCTTTTAAAGGAAATAGTGGTCAAATAATTGCTAAACACGAACTGTAATATACTTATTTGACTAAATTACAAGAGATTTCCATCTTTTGTTCTCATTGATAATTTCCTGTTATTGATAATATTGATTTTAAGTTTCATTGATTGCATTTTTATTTGTTTAATTGCTCACATCTTAAATATTGTTAAATTTTACATATCTTAATAGGACTTCAAATTTTTTAACAGATTTGATGATGATTTCTTAGAACCAAAGTAACTGCATGTTGCTGATTTAATTCTCCTTTTACCATTCAATAGGCTCCGGTCTCATACAATGATATTGATTTTCCCATATCAAATGATATAAAATGGTCAAGTATAGACTATTTGGGCCGACAGAGAATTGCTAAGAACAGTAAGAACTCTTTAATTGCAATGGAAGATGATTCTGTTGTAATGGTGAATGTAACAAAAGTTGAAAATAGCTACACTATGCAATCAATGACATCTAGTCTTCTAGATGATCACTGTTCTCGATCAGCTGTCAGTTTATGTGGTAATGCACGACAAGAAACTCTTAACCCACTTGACATGTGCAGCAATACAGTAAATCGTAGTCCCAGTGCATCTCCAAAAATGCGGAAGAAAACTCAGGTATATCCAGCTCCCCAGAAGCCTGGAGCTATTGACAATAGTCCTCTTGTACAAATAAATACATCAAAGGTAAAAAAAAAAGCCTACATTTTTTTCTTTTTGCTTATTAAATCTCAGTGTTTGATTAAAAATTTGAACTACTGATTATGAGTTATAAACCTCCTACAATCATTATATTTTCCCCAAAAGGCAACTTGCTGGCAAGTTGTCTAACTAAGAAATTTGATGAAAATAGTTATTCAGGTTTGACTGTCTAGTAATAAAACCTCAAGCTTGATTTTAATTTTTGCTTTACATGCAATAAACACAAAGTGCTCTACAGTAATCCCTCACCATATCACAGTTCATCTATTGTGCACTCAGAACATTGTGGATTTTTCTGGCTAATATATGTAAATTTATATCACAGACTCCTCAGCACATTGCGGGCTTCTGTGACCAATAGGTATTTATATTTTTTTAGATTTTAATTATTTCTCTGGGTGGATTTGGAATGTAACACCCATGATAGTTAAGGGATTACTGTAGTCTGATATCATTATTTGCCTTATATCTCATTAGACTATTGTTGTTTGACAATTTTTGTTTTTTTTCTATCCTTTGTTATCCATTTATTTAGGTAATGACTTTAACAATTGAAGGTGGTCGTCTAAAGAAAGATGTACCATTAGTGAGATCTCGTGATTTTGAAATAGTTCCTGAACCAGTTTGGAGAGCTCTTTCTAGTTGGTATGGAGGCAATCCAGCTTTACCACGCACCGTAAATATATTTTTGATATCTTTCTGTTATAAACCATGAGATTATAAATTGGTGAATTAGTTATCTGCTCCCATATTTTTGAATACCTTAACTTTTACTAAACTTACATAATTATACACATAGGTATAAGCATGGCTGTGTAATTAAGAAGTTCATGGTGTATGTGTGTGTATACATACACATCTGTGTCTGTGTTTCAGATTTGTACTTCGGTGAAAATTAGCTAGAAGTGGTGATGTTGTTGACATTTCTCCTGTTAATAAAAAAAATTTGCTGGCCTTGCATCTTTGAAGACATGTGAAACAAGAGATCCCATACTTGAAAAACTAGTAAAAGTTAGTGACAGGAAAGGTGTCCTGCTCTGAAACAATGCCTCAATAATATATTTGTATAAGCAATGCAGGTATGGGGAAATGGATGTAAAAACAAAGCAAAAAGTACATCTGAGTAAAATATATTGAGACTAAAGAATTAATTTTCATATATTGATGACCATATCAATCTTAAAATACTCAACCATGTAATTTTGGGTTCAGTCCCACTATATGGTACCATGGGCAAATGTCTTCTTCTATAGCTGCCTAACCGTGGGCTAACTAATGTCATGTATATGGATTTGATAGACAGAGACTGAAAGAAGCCTTTTATATATATATATATATATATATATATATATATATAGTTCAAATTTATAGAAAAACAAAGATGAGACAGATGTAGGAACAACTGACAAGTGTATTAGCTTGATGTTCATGAAAAATAGAAAAGTCTTTTACATTTCAAGCCTACACTCTTTGACAGAAAGGAATAAGAGGAAATAAATAGAGGGAATGATAAAAAAGTCTTGAGTTCAGAAGTCCAACATAGCGAATGATGGGAAAAAAAGAGGTTGAATGAAGGGGAGATAATTCATGCTAATCCCAACAATAAGAGGAGCACAAGTATGTGTGCGTATGTGAGAATGGGGGAGAGTTAGTTTGACTGTGTGTGTGTGTGTTTTGTGTGTAGCAGTTGTGTGTCATTGCTGAGTCTGATGTCCTGGAGGTACTCCATGAACTGATCAGCCAAGCGGCGTCTCGTTTGACCAATGTACAGGGAAGGACAGAGAGAGCAGGGGATCAGTAAATGACATTACTAGAGGTACATGTAAAGGAGTCAGGGACATGATAGGGATGGTGATGGGTGCCTGTGAGCATGGAAGGGGCAGATGCAACAGTTTGGGCAGTGGAAGGAGCCAGGCTGGGAGGTAGGGGTAGGGAAGAAACTGGACTAGGTCATGCAGATTATGGGCTCATTTGAAGGTGGGAAGGAGTAGGTTAGAGATGTGTGCGGTGGGGGTGGTCAGACTGGAGTCGCCAGAAGGCTTGGAGAATGGTGCATTGGAGGGGTGACAGATAAGGGTGGGGTGGAGAAAGAGCAGAGGCATGGTCCACAGTTCGTGCCCAGGCAAGGGCAGTGTGGATAATGGTGAGGGGATATCCATGTAGGATAAAGTGGCAAGCCATGAGTTGAGACTGAGTCTCAAAGTCATGGTTATCACTGCAGAGCCTGTGTAGACAGAGGATTTGGGAGTAGGGGGTAGAGAGCTTGGTGTGGGTTGTGTGGGAGGAGAGGAAATTAAGGTAGGAGTGTGAATCAGTGTGTTTGTAGTGGATGGAGGTAGTGAGAGTAGAGTAGTGGATGCTGACAACAATGTCGAGAAATTTGACAGAAAAGTTAGAGATAGTGCAGGAGAATTCAAGGGCAGGATAGAAGGATTGGACAAAGTTGTTTGTGGGAGAGTGAGGTTGCACCGATACAGTTATCAATATGACGACCATATAGCTTGGGCGTGGGACCAGTGAATTGTGAGAATATTTGGGCCTAATGAAGCCAACAAACAAGTTCGCATAGTTGGGGCCCATTCTCATTCCCATGGCCACTCCAGAGATTATTACTAAAACTCACCCACAAGCAAGAAACAGTTGAGAGACAGATAGATAGATAAATGGATATATGTCTATGTATATATGACTGTATGTGTGTATTTGTGTGAGTGAGTTCCTATTTTCCTTGCATTCACTACTTGCTAAACAATGGTATCCTGACAGTTTTGTTTGTTTGCAGTCCACCATGAATGCATGTCTAGGCTGTTTGTTGTTTGATGGAATGGGAGATTATTAACTCTCTTGAAAACAAGTTAGGGTTTACGGTAAGAAGGACATTGATCTGTGGAAAACACTGTCTTAGTGTACACTTGTCTGATCCTTGCAAGTATGGGAAAGTAGATTTTAAAACACTATTGTTATTGATGATGTTGATGATCTTATGTATGCTCTCAGCAGTTTTTAATTACCTGTCATAAAAATCTCACCCTTTTTATTCCTGTCATATTAATGTTATGTTAAGATTATAGATTATTGCAAATAATATATTCATCTCACTGTGTTAATTTGGTTAAGCTAATCACAATATCAGTCAGTAATCTAAAAATGTATGCTTGTACCTGATAAATGAAGTGTGACTTTTGTTAAATGTTTTATAGTTTATCAAGTCAATGAATGATAAAATGAAAATAATTGACCTGTTTAGTGGTGTTAAAATGTGTTTCTTTTCAGAGAGATTAAAATAAAGAAATAATTAAGAATTTGGATTAGTAAACATTTAAAAGATATAATCTTTTGAGTGTTAATCATGCTCCTAATTCTATAAATTTATATGTATCTTTGAATTCTTAGTTGTGTTTTTAATAAATTTATTTCAGTAAAATTTTCCATGCTAACAAATTGGTAATACACCCTGTGTATTCTCTAAACTTATGCTTGGAGTAGGTACAATTTTCAGGTTATTGCTAATTGCAATCACTCTACAGTGAATTTGATTTGTTAAGTATATTGAAATGTAGAGTTATGACTTAACACAATGTATGGCAAGATACACAGTTTACAGACAAAATATCCCACATTTAAAAATTTAGTTGCCATATCTCTTCATTTAAAAAAAAAAATTTAAATAGTCCGTCCTTCTGCCACCAGATTAAATTCATTTGGATTTTTACATTGAGTATGTGGGCAGGAAAACAAACAATGCAACACTTCTAAACATGTATCACAAATGACAATAATAAAAGCTGTTTTGATTACTAGAATATTATATTGTTGAGTGTGTATGGATTAGTGTATATATTTTAATGGCATTTAATATATTTGTGTATTTCCCTCTATAGGTAATTACTTCATCAAAAGGTAATGCATATTCAGAATTAGAGTTATATCCGATAACCGTCCGCCTGTTTCGACATCAAAATATACCCCAAAAGCCTGTCCAAACAACTTCAACTTTCACTGGAATGATGGCTGGAATTAGTGGCATGACATTTAGTAAGTAATTTTATTTGCTATTATTTTCTTGATTTTATTTAATCTACTTATTGAAATCTATCTACAACAAATTTAAATTAACTTCTGCAGCAATTAAACTTCATATGTCCTTCCCCATAATCCGACATGTAATACAGATTAATCATGAAGACTCAGCTAATTTGTTTTCCTTATTTGAAATAAATTAGTTACTGCATTTATTTTTGATTTAAATGTATCTTTTCAAGTAAAGCACTGATAATGATTGGCTAAGAAGTTTGCTTTTCAGCCATGTGTTTTGGGTTCAATCCTATTGCATGACACCTTGGACAAGTGCCTTCTATTATAGTCTTCAGTTGATTTATGCCTTGTGAGTGGAAAGTGGTAGATAGAATATGTGCAGAAACCCATTTTGTGCATGTATAGATATGTGAGGAACATGCTGTAAGTACTCAGAGTAGAAGTAAATTATCAATAAAATGCCTTATCACTATGAGATAGTTTATGAAAATATTTTACAACAAAAATATTTACTTGTTTATGTGTGTGGTTGGTGTTAGGAAGGGCATCCTGTCATAAAACCTTGCCAAAACAGACTCTGAAGCCTGGTGGAGTCTTCTATTTAGCCAGCTCCTGTCAAACTGTCCAACCCATGCCAGCATGGAAAGTGGGCATTAAATGATGATAATTGTGCACCTATGTATGCATGTAGAAAAACAAACTCTTATATAGACATGGCACACATACTTATTTATATTTTTATACAGTTGTATTTGTATGTATTCATATATATATATATATATATATATATATATATATATATATATATATATATATAAATGAATGTTTGTTTTTATGTTATAATAAAAACAATTTTACATTAAACTGAAGGATTACTTAACAGTTTTTGTAAAGAATATTTATTTATCATTCTTTAACAATAATAGTATATAGTGACTTGGAAGTTTTGGCTTGCTATGCCATCATCAGACTGTGGTACATTGGAGTTTATTTTGGTTTTATATAGTTTCTGTTAAGTTAAAATTTCTTGTTTTAGGTGGAGGTTGTATGATAGGTTATGATAGAAGATTGTTATTGATTAAATTTCAAGTTTTTATAGTTCATTATTTAGTCATGCATGTAGAACTTTGTAATCAGGTGTACCAGCTTGAGGCCTTAGGGTTGTTTTTAGGGGTTCACAAAAAATGGAGATAGGTGAAAAGGTTAGTTAGTCAGCAGATGTGTCACTAGATTTAGTTGTTGATTTTATTTAAATACTGATGGGAGATTTAATCTTTTGTTTTGGGAATGTGGAGATTATAGTTTAGGGTTCAGTCCAACATATAAACCTTTGTAATTAGGTGTGTCAGCTTTTAGGTCATTAAATTTTTAAAGGTTCACAAAAGAATATTAATAAGTGGTCAACAGATTTCTTTATTTGTTGTTGGTATTATTTGGAAGATTTAATTTGTTTTTGGAAGTTGGATGTTATCAGTCAAGCATGTAAAACTATGTGACTAGGTGTGTCAGCTTTAGGTCATCGTGTTGTTAATATAGAAATTTATGTTTTGTGTTTTAATGTTCACAAAAAGATGAAAGTAGGTGTAAAGGTTAGTTGGTCAGTAGATTTCTCACTATGAGTTACTTGTAGATGTTATTTGATTACAATATACAAAATCTGACCTTTGTGTTTTAGGTGAGTAGAGTTTGTGAGCTATGTTTTTATAAATATTTCTTCTATTCCATTTCAAGCATGGGTATTTTATAATTAATTATTTTCAACCTGTGGCTATACATAAATGTGGGGTATTATAAGAATGCGTACATATAATTACATATAAAAATACACACAGACAAAAGAAATTTCTAAGCCAAATTAATCCTCCATCATCTTTGCATATATGTATGTATGTGTATGTATACAAGTTTTACAAACTTTTTCAGGAGAGACACTTATTAATTTCAAAGAAGTACAAAACTCTCATCTCCTTCAAAACAGCATCCTCTGACTTTGATGCACTTGTCGTAGTACTCCAACCACTTTGTGAAGGCCACATGGAAGTTCTCCAAAGTGAAGGTGTTCAAGATCCTTGTCACAACCTCCTTTATCTTCAAAATGACTGATCCTAAGCTGGGGTGGGGGGAAACCAAAGGTCACAGGGAGCAAAGTGACAAAGGCTGGATTGTTTGGAGGGTGAGAGAATGTTTTGATGTCCATCTCTGTCAAGTAATTGGTTACCAGATGTGCATCACTGAACAACCCATGAACAAATTTTGCACATGTTCAGATCTTTATGAATAATTCTGTGTACAGTTGCCACACCAATTCCAAACTGTATCTTTATAGACACATGACAGTTGTCTATGGAAAATCACAAATTTTCTTAACCAGGTCTGCTGTTTTGATGTTCTTCCTACATCTTTCATCCTCTCTCACTTCCCTTCTACCATCCTTTAGCCTATTATGCCAGCATAAAAGTTAATCCATAAGCAGTCTGGAGCAATTTGTAAGTTTCTGTAGCATTTTTTTCCATATTAATGCAAAGCATTGTTCTATAACCAGCTTCCAAACATCCCGACTGCATTTTGTACACTGGTTGGCTGTGACAAGCAATGTTTAATAGGGTGTTTTCAAAGTGCTGTTATAGTTGTTTTGTTCAATCTGGAATAACAAAAGTCAACAGGTCAGTTTATTAGATATATAGTATTGATATACTAAAATTACAATAATCTAGGACAGTTGTAACTGCCACTCTTAAAAAGTCTCAAAACTTCTGGAGTATAGCTTGTATATGTATAAATGTATGCTTGTACACTTATATAAGAAATTTTTTTGAGATATTTTTGTTGAAAGTTGGGCAACTTTTACATAATTTCTTCTGTACTAGTTTAGTATAAATCTGTGATGCTAATGTTTACATATATTATGAGGATATTTTGTGCTGAGGAGACAAAAATATGTGAGATAGCCAATAGAAAAAAAAACTATTGGTTTGAAATGTTTTAGTGCTTTGATGATTTTGTGTTTGCAGAAAGAGATTATTCAGTTTTGAGTTAATAGTTTGAAATTATATGAAAGCTGCCGTGATAGCTAAAACAAACTAAAGAATAATGACAATTATTAGAATGTTTCAGGTGTAATTACTTTGATTCTTTCAAGGAGTGTAGAAGTTGCACTAGCATCATTGTTACAAATTTTCTCTTTGTGTATTATCCATCTCAAATATTGCATTATGGGTTATTCTATTCAAGAGTGTTTTAATTGAATTCACCATTCTGTGGATATAAATATATTGAAATAAAAGTGGAACTTTAAATTACTTTTTGATTCTATTTTAACTTAAATTCATCATTTAGTTGTTAAATACATTTTCAATTAAAAAAAGAATGTAATATTTCTTGATATTTATAGATATTGCCAACTTTTCAGCAAATACACCCCGCCGATATTTAGCTTACACTGCAGCATTTAGCCGACATCATACATTGCAACAAATCTATGAATTTCTTTGTGGAAGACTTCGATTCAATAAAGAAGATATTCGACTTTGGAAGTTTAAAGATGAGGTATATTGTGTTTGAAGACATTTCAGTTGAATGTTAAAAGTTAAATATTTTATTTTATCAATTTTTTAAAAACTTCTATTTGTTCATCTGTCATTCTAAAAGACATAGAAAAAACATTTTCTTTGAAGATAGCCTTCCATAAGGCATTTATGTCTTTCAGAAAAATGGTTTGTGTAAATACACAAATTATAAAAGTTAAATTAATGATGTATACTTAAGGTTCTGAGTACCTTCTGTTTTTTTTCACAATGAATCTTTTGAAAGAGTTTGCCTTATAAAAGATAAGGTAGTCTTTGAAAAATTTTAATGTATGCCTGTGCAAATATTTTTATGATTGGTTGTTTTACTTACAGCTAAATATGCAACCGTGAATTAGGAGCTGTAGTTTCAGTTCTGAATTAGCTTGCATGATTTAAACTATATAATGATATATATCATAATTATCTTATTTCTTTCCGTCACTTTTAGACTCCCACATAAAACATTTAATTCAGACCTCCTCTTTTAGCAAATAGAATTAGAATCTGAGGAAAAAAAATAATAGTGACATTAATAATTGAGTAAAGTTTGCAAATATGGATGTTTGTATGATGTGGAGAGTTGAGAGTATTTGGGGGATAGGAAAAAGTATAAATCGGTGTTACTAAATGATATATATATATATATATATATATATATGCACAAGAATGTATTATGGAAACATCATGGCATATGAACTTATTTGTATTTCAAAATGTTATTTCATACAGGGTAATGTCTTTCCTGCTTCCAGATTCTATGGTGCTTTAAGTCAGCTGGCTCTTCACCAGTTTTGTACTTCTGTCCTTGATAGTGGAAGTGGTTCACCCTTGATTCTTCAGAGTCAGTAAATTAGCTGACTGAAACCAGCCTCTAAGGCATGTCCCCCTACTGCTCATATTTGCCCAGAACTTCCCCAAAATAGTTCAATTATAGCTGTGCTGCAGCAGTCAGGCAAAGAACAAAGCCTACAATACTTAAAAAAAAGAAATGACCCATCACTTCTTATCTTACAACACTTAAGGCTGAATATTAATTAATGTCAACAAATCATGCCTACTATAACCTTGGAAGCTCTCACAATACATCAGCTTAAGATATTTGAACAGAGGAAAATAAATTAGAAAGATAAAATAAATGCAATAAATATCAAAAGGGCTTTTTATACTCAGGTTTATATTTATAACTTGTAATGTCTTTTTTTTTCACTTTGATTCCATTTAAACTTTTTATTTATTTCAGCATAACATGACTCTTTTGGAGGATGACTGTATGACATTAGAAGATGCTGGTGTGGAAGAAAATCAACAAATTCTTATTGAAGGTAAATTTTTTAGGGTATTTCATTTTGATGAAACATTAATTTGTCCTTAATTTGAGCCAATTTCATTGTGCAAAATTGGTAATAGATTACTAATTCTTTTGCAACAAGAATTTAGCAATTTTAACTTTTCATATATAAGTTGTTTAACAGAAATTCTTTTAAAATTTTTAATGAAACAAAAAAGAATGCACCACCAGCACAAAAAAAAAAACAAAAACAATTTGGTTATCTTGGGCCAAACAATAAGATATAAGAGAGTATTTGTAGTTCACTTGAAGCATTGTGTATTGTTTGTAAAGAATAAAATGTTTTGAATGACACAACAATGCACTATAATACAGACAATGGACTATAATAACTGCTGTAATTTAATCATCAATAATCTGATATATTTTGGAATCAAAATTCCTTCTTCAGATATCCCAAGAATTGATGGAGTCGCTACTATAATTGGTTTTCTGACAACTTTTCTGTTTTTTTTTTTTCTTTTCTGGAAGCGTCTCAGCAGTGGTCTCACAAAGCTCCTTCCAGAATTCCTCATGAGATGTGCATGAGGTCAGCCATGTCTCAATCTCATGTGTGCTGGCACATCCGTAGTGCTACTTCTAAGTTATGTGTTATACGTGCTGCTTCTTCCCCCCCTTCTTTTTTTTCTCTTTTTTTTTTGTTATAAACAATACATGAGCATGTTATCAAAAATGAACCTACACGCATCCAGATGTAGCTAAATAATATATTGATTACCAACCTCCAGCCTGTTGTTAATTTGGGGCTCTAATCTGTGTACAAGTATAGCTTCCTTAATTCTTAAATTACCCAAATTTCTTTCATTGGCCTCAATTGTGACTGTTATTCTTTTGTCAGTGTTCCAACATCTATCTAGATGTTTTCTGAAGGTGGCGGCTCTTGTGTTCAGATGTTCTTTGATGCGAACGTATAATGGCCTTGTTGTGCTACCCACATAGAACTTGTTGCATTTGTTACATTGTATTCTATACACAGCATTTACCCATTGGCATAAATCTGTGCCACGGATGGGCCAGTTTGTTAGTGTGCATTGATTATTGTCCCAGTGCCCCTGGACTGGCTCTTGTGCGGGTGGCACATAAAAGACACCATTTCGAGCGTGGCCGTTTTCGTGCGGGTGACACGTAAAAGCACCCACTACACTCTCTGAGTGGTTGGCGTTAGGAAGGGCATCCAGCTGTAGAAACTCTGCCAAATTAGATTGGAGCCTGGTGTTGCCATCCGGTTTCACCAGTCCTCAGTCAAATCGTCCAACCCATGCTGGCATGGAAAGTGGACATTAAACGATGATGATGATGATGATGATGTGTCTTCTCAGAGAGGCGCCGGAGTGGGCTAGTTCTGTGTTTAGCCTTTCTCTTCTTATGGCTCTTCGGATGGCTGTAGTTATCCTCTCGCTAAAATGGGGTATTTTTAAGAAGCATGTGTTGCTGGGTTTTCTATGTGTTCATCGTGTTGGTTGTCTTGGGTAGTTGATCCAATTTACAATGGATCTAGGGTACCCATTGGTTTTCAAATGTGTTAAAGCTAAGAAAACAATTCTGATAAAATGGAGCAAAGTCTACATTATACTACAAAGCAAAATACAAATGTTGTCTAAATCTATGGATTTACACATTTGGGGGAAAACAATACATATTTGAATCACTCGTTCTTTTCTCTTGCTTTGCTTCCCTACCATATGGTTTTATGCTTAGTACCTTTGCATGGCACTCTTGGTGTCTTTTTCTGTAGCCCCGAGTTGAGCAATGACTTGTGAGCAGATTTTGGTAATGGAAATTGAATGAAGCCTCTCGAGTGTATGTACACGTGTGCGTACATGTCTGTTTACATTTGCACTTCTTTGCAAATCACTGAACTTCAAGAAATGACATTGTCATTTCCCCCGTCTACAGATCATCTGATGGTTTTGCATCTTCAAACATGTGTGGAATAAAAGATCACTTACTTGAAAAACAGGTAAGAGTTAGTGACAGGAAAGGCATCTAGCTATAAAACAATATATCAATAGTTCTCTAACCTTTGCTAACATGGAAAAATGAAATGAATGAATTATTTTATTCCGAGATATATATATATATATATATATATATATATATATATATATATATATATATATATATATATATATGTCTTACCTATGTAATGTAATTTAATCTATTTAAGCTATGCAACTCACAGTGTTATCCTTTTTTTTTTTTTTTCTTTATTGCCCACAAGGGGCTAAACATAGAGGGGACAAACAAGGACAGACAAAGGGATTAAGTCGATTACATCGACCCCAGTGCATAACTGGTACTTAATTTATCGACCCTGAAAGGGTGAAAGGCAAAGTCGACCTCGGCGGAATTTGAACTCAGAATGTAACGGCAGACGGAATACCATTAAGCATTTCGTCCGGCGTGCTAACGTTTCTGCCAGCTCGCCGCCTTGCTAAACATCATCTGTTATGATTACGAAGATCTTTTAGCACTGAACAGAAATTACTAACATCTATATCTAACAGATTAAGTTATGAATATGTAGTGGAAAGGTGTATCAGAACATGTTGTGGTAACAGATGCAATAGGCATGTGGATGCCTTCAAAGTAAACAAAGGGATAACAATTCGTTGCCAACTGCTTTGAACTGGTGAAGAAATCAACAGGATACATCTGTGGATATGATAGGGTAGAACTGAATATGTTTTGTGTCACTGTGTGCATTGGTCATTCAACCGGACGTGTTTGTGTCTGTGGGTGCATTGGTCATTCACACTAGTTGTTCATGTTGAATATCTGAGAAATTATTGGCCTGCTATCTTGTGGCGTATCTCTGACTTGACTGTCTGTCCCTTTACGGATTACTGTATTTATAACAAGTCGTGGCAGCTAGAAGGACAGACATACCACAGGATAAATTGTGCCTAAATAGATCAATTCCTGTCCATTTGAACTTCACCTAATATGGCTGAGGTCGGAGTTCAAAGGGAAATGATCCATCATTTTTTGACAGAACAAAGAAATTTCTTTTGTGCCTGTTTGGTCAGTGGTGGATCAGGCAAGTGAGAATCCTTGGATTCAGTTTCGAATCTATGCTTGGAGAAAGGAACTGTTAGTTTTTACAAATATAATGGAAAGAAGTAGGAATTATCATGAATGGATATGATTTTTTTTTTTCTAATTGTAAAATTGCAAATATATTTCATGTGAAGTAGCTGTATAAGCACTTCTTAAAAAACTTA
Source organism: Octopus bimaculoides (assembly GCF_046866305.1). Taxonomy (NCBI): domain Eukaryota; kingdom Metazoa; phylum Mollusca; class Cephalopoda; order Octopoda; family Octopodidae; genus Octopus; species Octopus bimaculoides. The sequence continues at coordinate 53,838,184 of NC_142928.1, forward strand.
AATCTTCACTATCTTTTTCTATTAGAAAACACAGTTGAGTGTCTTTATATAGAAAGCTGGTTGTAAAAGAATGAAACTGGCTAGCTATTGACTTTATACAAGACAGATAAGGATCTTATTGGTGGAAAAAGTTCAGAATAGTCTCTGCTGAATAATGAAGGAAGGAAGTAGGTTAGAACCCAAATATTGAATTGATAATAAAGATATAGGTGTATAGTTGGAGTTGTTTAATCTTCACTTTTATATTAAATCACAGTTAACTATGCATTCAGTTTTTATATGCCTGAGAATATCATGATTAGTAGTTATTGATGTAATCAAACATTACTAGTCACAAGAAGTGATTACTACATTTAGGTTTGTTCTTATTTATTGAGTTGTGAAAATTTTACTTCCTTTGTCAAAGGACACAGTGAATTAGCTGGATATTGATGTTCAGATCCGTGTTACATGAGGAAACTTAACATGCATGTTAAATTGACAAATTTCCAATCTATCTAAGTATATGTACTGACGAGTAATAGTTTAGCAAAATGTTTAAACTGGCATTGTTACTTTCTAGATATTGTAATTTTTCTGAGAGTGCCTTTGATTTGTTTATTTTTAGTTCGAAACAAAGATCTCACATGGCCCGAGGAGATGTGTCAGCTTGCAAAACACAGAAATTTTAGTAAAAAAGATAATGGTAAGGAAATATATTATTTCATTTGTTCTTTTGAAACTGCCATCAATCAGTAGTTGCTAAATATTATTTTTCTGTTGAATGTCTTTCAATGGTGGAGGCATGTGGCTTAGTGGTTAAGGTGTAGGACACATGATTGTAATACTGTGGTTTCAATTCCTAGACTGGATGATGCGTTGTGTTCTTGAGCAAAACGCTTCATGTTGCTCCAGTCCACTCAGTTGGCAAAAATGAGTATTCCTGCATGGACCAACATTCCGTCCAGAGGTTAATATATACACCACAAAAACTGGGAAACCAGCCCTTTGAGTCTGTATGAATTGGAAAAGATCTTTATCATTTTTTTTATATGTCATTCAATGAGTTGTTGAATTATTACAGAGTAGAATTTGTTTGCATGGATAAACTCCCATTCATTTTTCAGGATCAATAAAAAATATATATCATCATGATACTTCATTGTTTTAGATAACACTACAACCAATAGAAGTATTTTTGACAACAAACCTGCTGTAGGGATTTACATGTTATCTGATAAGAAATGTCAATCATAATCTGAGTGTTAGGAAAACTGCAGCTAAACTTCGGCTTTTGATGAAGTCAAAGTTCACATAAGGGCATGCAAACAACCAAACTGATGATTGTAAATTTAAGATTAAAATTTTTTTTACTAGCTATCACCATGAGGTTTGTGGTATTGAATAAAAGTTACCTGTCACAATGATTTATGATTTAATTGAATTGCTGAAATACATTTCTTCAGACTGAATATTACTCTAAATTTATCAAATACTAGTCCGTTTTTTGTTTATTCAATTTTGCTATAAAACTTGAAGCAATTTATGATAGTTGTATACTAATACCCATTATCATCCTAATTCAACATTTGTTTTCCATGCTGGATCTCCTAAGCAATATTTAAAGTAGTGTAAAATAGCTGCCAAGAGAATTGTAGATGTTTTTGATCCAATTCATTTTGTATATTCCTATCTTTTGAGAATATCATCAAGTGTGTTATTATCACTAACAAATATTTTCCTTTCTAAACTATCTGGATTACAATAATACCAGTGCTTTCAAACATGATATAACAAACAACCTTCACTCTTCTTAATCTATTGTTGTTCTTGTTTATTATCAGATAACGCGTTTGAGCTCTGTTATAAATAATGGTAATCTCTTTGTCTGATTGTGTTAAAGATATTTAAAAATTTCTTTTTTATATTTAGTACCAACAGAGCAAGGTGCAACAGGTTTAAATAATTTGGGAAATACATGTTTCATGAATGCTGCTGTCCAGTGTGTCTCAAACACTTGGCCCCTTACTCAATATTTTACTGGTGGCTTACATCTGTATGAGCTTAATAGGTAAGTTTACATATTAAGTTTATCAAGATATCAGTTTTTTTTAAGCTAATTACAACTAAGTAGTAGCTTTAAAAATGCTAATTGGAGATATTGACAATATTTAGAAATTCTAACAATAGCTTTTAAATACTCCTGTTTATGGGTGGTAGACTTAATCTGTTGCTTGTTTAACCCCCTCCATCTGACCCTTGGTAGCTTTTAGCAGAGTCCACTGTTGGATGAATTCAAACCAGGTTTTTTTATCTAAAAATAACTTACTTTCTTCTTCCCATCAGTTTTAGAAACCCTGAAATTGTTCATGAGTGCTGCCCTTTTCCCTTTGAGCATGAAAAAGGTTCCATCTACTGGAACCTTTAATACAAATGGTTTAATATTTAGCTTTTTTTTAATGTATGTATTCCAGTTACATCTCTAACACAGAATTTATTTCCCATACTTAACTAAAGGTTCTTGAATACAATGTACATTGACCAGTCAATTACTATGTTGTACATGGTTAATGGTTTGCCTACTTTTGTAAAACATACTGTAAATTTCTTTGATAACACTTAGGATAAAATTTTTATTTCTCCAATCGTTTTTAGTATGTTTTCATAAAATAATTCCTTATTACATTTTGATAGAATGTTAGTCATTTTTCTTAAAAATGCTTTGCAAGTTATAAAGGAATAACTTTAATTTCAGAATGAATCCATTGGGTATGAAAGGTCATATAGCTCAGCGATATGGTGAATTAGTGAAAGATCTCTGGAGCGGCTCATCAAAGACTATTGCTCCACTTAAACTCAGGGTAACAACATTTTATTTCTAATTTAAAAGAAAAATAGAACCATTATATACATATATATTTATATCATATAATATGTGTTTACATGTATTTTCTAACCATTTCTGGTAGCCTGTTCAGTGCCAAAGCTGTGAAGAAAAGGTATTTAAAAAGGTCAAGACTGTCTCTTTGCACTCTTTGCACAATTACTCCCCCTTTTTACATTTTAAGAATTTGCAGATTTTCTCATTGTCCCATATATGTTGATATTCAGTAGTAAATAGATTCTTTTTCCTAGAATCTAAGTGCATCTTGGGCAATGAGTTTGATATCCTCATCAAACCCATTACTCAAATAGATTTCTTCTTTCTTTTGTATTTTTACTAATACATTGATGACAACTGATCAGTTGACTTCCATAGTAGAGTATGTTTATATTTTGTGGCTCCAAACATTAGCAGGTTGGCTGATATTTTATTTAAAGGTTCTATCAATATTCTTTTGATCCTTTACTCTCAGCTTTGTTAATTACCTTTGTATGTCTTATTTTATTCCAGATTGCTCTAGCTAACTTATTATCCTTCAGGGAAAGTAGTATCTCAAATACATTCTCTTTAAATTCTTAGCTCAAAATTGTGTTATGCCTATAACTACCATATAGCATTCTGCCAAAACCATATAATAAGTAGTTCTGTCATAGAATCAAGGGCAGTCTCGGTTGGGTTAGTATCAAAAGGGTTGCTAGATGATTTATCTCCTTAGTCTACTGTCTCAGTTATATACATTTAGTTAAAGTAATATTGTAAATTTAAGAGTTTCTGACACCACTATAATCATCATAGTTTAATCTCAGTTTTGAGACTGATTTTATACACTCAGATGCCCTTCCTGTTGCCAACTCTCACCTGTTTCCAAGCAAAGTAATATTTCTCTGTGGCAGACATGTTCTTGTAGAATACTGGAAATGAATGACACTGCTTGTGTGATAGTAACAATCATTTTATAACTATCACACAATATCAAGACAAAGCTTGTTCTAATTGATGACTGCTTCAGGGATGCTCTAACTGACAACTATAATATACATATGTATTATAGAAAACACAGTACTGTACCTTGTACAAATGTCTTAGTAAACCATGCTCATTGTTAACTTTCCTTAGGTTGTTCTTCAGGAGTATCCCAACTTAACAATTCAGTTGGTTCCTCATATCCAAACACTTAGTGGGAGACTAATCCCCACCAAAATAATTCCATAAACAACAATTGTATTCTCACTGATAAAATTTAACATATAAAATTTTTTTGAAGTATTAAACAAGAAACAATAAAACAATTGTTTTAATCGATTGCAGTGTGAAAGACACATATTTGCCACTGAAAAACACACAAAGACTGTTTACTTCACTTGAACATTTTGACACCTATTATTATAAATGTTTAAGTGAAGTTAAGTCATATGTGTCTTCCATGCTGCATTTGTTTTTTAGTTTCAATGTAGAGTCTCAAATCCAATCCATTATCTATGCTGGTATAAGTCAGACGATTTGACCAGGGCTGGTAAGCCAAGGAGTTGCACCAGATTCCAGTCTAATTTGGCATGGTTTCTGTGGCTGAATACCTTTCTTAATGCAAATAATAAGCAATCAGATAATACTAGATTTTTTTCTTTCATTACTCCTCTCTCAATGTTGCTTTGCTGTTCATATTTGGTCACTTAAAGGAGGAACCTCTTGTCTCTTTATAAATGTGTCATGAGTTGCTTGCTTCCATGATGGTCTTTTCTTTTTCTTCATAAATTTCACAGTAGCAGACATGAGCTTTATTTAGATTTGCAGCAACTTTTCTACCTCACTTGAGATTTGAATTCTGAAATTCAAAATTATGAACTGCTCTTTGAATGTGTGACTTTGCTTCATCTAGCCCTTTAACAGTGAAGAAACAAACAACAGTTTCCATTGTTAGATCTTCAGCTTTGCTGTAGTGGTATTCAATTTCAGTGAGGTCCTTGTGTATGAGCTCTTGGTCATGTGACCAAGGTCATTTATGTGACCCATAGAAACATAAAAGTCAATTGATTGGAAGTATCAATGATTGTTTCTGATTATTTTGGAGCAACCTTTTCTAGTTCTTCAAATCCCTCAAAGTTGTCAATAAATTGACAGCAAAATTTGTTCCAAACCTCATATTTTCTCTGTAATTTGTTTCAGGTTTCTTGTGTTACCTTTACTTGAACATTGAATGATTTACAAACTTGTTTCAGTTTTGAGCCTATTTCCTTATAAAGAGTGTTTTTTAACTCATGAAAAGTTTATTGCCAATAGTTTGCTTAATGTCTTAGTAGTTCATTATCTGCAAAAGTGATGTATTTGGCAACAAACAGTTGTCTAACATTTGTATGGTGCAGTGTATGGTGCATTAGCTGTATTCAGTAGCACATGAAAAATGGAATATTTACTGTGCGCGTGTGTATGTGTGCACATGTGAAGAGAGAGAGAGAGAGGTGAAATATAAGAGTAGAAATTAATTTTCTAGCATGTACCTAATTAATAACCAAAACATTTTAATGTAAATATTTTTATTCAACAAGTAATGTTGAAACTTTTGATTGAAATAATAATTGAATTTCAACAATGGAAAAAGAAAAAAAGAAATGGAGGGCCAACACTGGATGCAATAATTAATTTGGTATTATCTCAATCATTGGCATTAAAAAAATTTGAAGTATTTTTTAATAGCACACACTATTTTGTGTGTGCATAATTTCAGTTAGACACTATTGTATACTTATATAAACAGAAGTACTTTTATCAACCATAAAGACATTATATAACTAGCAATTTGTAAAAGCATATGAATGGCAGTTTATTATCATGTGTATATTTGTTTTGAGTTATTTTAATCCATAACATCTCGTGAATTATTAATTATGTAAGAGACATTTTTGTTCAGAAGCATGAAAACATATATAGAAATTTGTGAGCAGAAAAATCAGTAAGAAATCTAGGAAATCAATTAATAAAATACAATAGAGAAGTTTATAAAGATTTGCTTTTTCATCATTTTGTATTTCATCACATACTTTTCTAATTATTGACTGCATTAAATGGTTTTTAGCATCCCCCACTTTCTCCCTTAAAAGACATTTGTGGAGAAGCAGCAGTACTGATAACTTTGTCAGACTTATGAAATTGACGTAATTGGTTGATAATCAGATTGACTTTTTTGCCAGTAGTGCTGCCTTTAGGAGAAATGTATGTAGGAAAAGAATTGAAGAAGATTATAATTCTAAGGATAAATGATTAGGAAAAAGAGTTTAGTTCTAAATGGATAAGACAAAGTAAGAATGCAATATTTTTTTAGAAGAGAAAACACTGCAATGGATTATATGGAATTCTCTCAATTTGAGATTCTTTGAACTTTGTGTGTGTAATGTCATGATGTTTTTACCTTCATCATACATCTGTATTCCACTGTTACTTATTTTTAGCTGATTGGACTGGAGCATTGAATCATAAACATCTTTAGTAAAGAAATAGTGTAATATCTTCTGTGTGGTGGGTCACTATTTGTCAAATATGCTAGGGATTAAGCCAGGTATTCAGAAATTAGAATTTAATAATGTGAGATACTTGTAGTATTGCCCCAGGTCAGTCCAGCTTAAACAAACTTACGATAAACGTAATTCCAACCTTGATTACCCTTATCTTTATTCTACATGCAAGGAACCTAGGACCACATTATCCTATATGTCCTACTGTAAGACAGCAGGATATAATTTGAGAGAAATAATTGTTTCCTACTAGATTTTTAATGTTAGTTAAACACTTGTGTGCACTATGTAAGCTCTTTATCACTGCATTTAGTAAATAGAGAAATTCTCTTAGTGTGATAATTATTCTTGATGACTCTCCAAAATAAACAAATCTTAATGCTTAAGAGAAATTGTATTTCAGTAACAAAAAAAAAACAAAAAGACCTGTTGATTAATCTTCAAGATTAAAGAATTTCATCTCATATTGTGATATTTTGTTATCTCTTTAGCTTTACATTTATTCAAATTTTTATAGGTTATGTGAATATTTACTTTGTCAGTTCTAGGTATATGTGTTTTAATTTAGTTGTTTTCCATTTTTCTCTTGACATCATTTTTACAGTGGACAATTGGTAAATATGCTCCTCGGTTTAATGGATTTCAACAACAAGATTCTCAAGAGCTTCTCAGTTTCCTTTTAGATGGATTGCACGAAGATCTCAACCGGTAATATAATTTATTTATTAACTTTTTTTTTTACTGTTTTTACAACTATTTATCCAGTCATGGAATGAAAGCTTTTCATGTCATGAGTGTTGTATGACTTATGTTATCCCTTATTTGTGCAGAAAGACTGAGTTTATAATATAGTGAAGACTTCCTGATCTTTATTGTCAAAAGTGTTTGGTATGTTGAATCATCACCTTCATTTAGCATCTGTTTTCCGTGCTGGTATGGGTTAGATGGTTTGACTGGAACGGGTAAGCTGGAGAGCTGTGCCAGGCTCCAGTCTGTTTTGGTTTGGTTTCTATGACTATATGTCCTTCCTAACACCAACTACTCCACAGAGTGTAGTGGGTACCTTTTACGTGTCACCAACACAAGTGCCTTTTACGTGTCACTAGCACAGGTGCCTTTTCATGTCACCAGCATGGCTGCCTTTTCCTCCTATGTGTCACCAGCACGGGTACCTTTTACATGTCACTGGCACTGGCCATGACTACAATTTCACTTGGCTTGATGTGTCTTCTGAAGCACAGAAAATTTCCAAAGGTCTCAATCACTTGTCTTCACCTCTGTGAGACTCAAAATCTGAAGATCATACTTCACTACCTTGTCCCATGTCTTCCTGGGTCTACCTCTTCCACAGGTTACCTCCACAGAAATTGGCACTTCTTTACACTGCTGTCCTCATCCATATGCATCCTATGACCATACCCGTACAGTCATCTCTCTTGCACACCATATCCGATGCCTGTTATACTCATTTTTTCTCTCAAGATAGTTACACTCTGTCGTATGTGCACACTGACATTGCACATCTAGCAAAGCATACCAGCTTCATTTCTTTCAAGCCTTGTCGCTTTTAAGCTACTCTAAATAGTATGGTTTCCAATTACCCCGGATCAACTAAAGCCTTGTGAGTAGATTTGGTAGACAGAAACTAAAAAAAAGTCTCTCTCTTTCTGTCTGCAGACACACACACACACACACATACATGCGCATGTCTGTGTATCTGTGTGTATCTCCAAGTGTCACTGTTATACGAGCAGGGTTTATTTTGAACCTTCTATGAAGATTTGCCCAACCAGGGTAAATATAATCTTACTTAGAAACAAGTGAGAGTTGCTAACAGCAAGGACATTTGGTCATAGAATTTGCCAAGGCAAATTTTCTATCTGACCTATGCAAGCATGTAAAAGTGAACTTTAAAACGTTGATAGTGATAATGTTGCTTGCATAAGAAAAATGTGTTTAGAAAGAATATTTTACATTTCTAAAGACCTAAATAGCCCAAGAGTACAAATTAATTAAAAAAAAAAATAATAAATATTCTTTAATTTTTCCTCCTTACATATATTTATCTTGTTCAAGGCTTGTATATTTTTCTTTGTATTCTCAATATTGTGTAAAGAGGCTAAATTTTAAAACAGTCCTTGTTTCTTATTATTTTGATGATATGTTTTTTGAAATGTTTGTGTAAATGTTTATATTTTAGGATATAATTTAATTTAGGTTTGATCATTGTTGCAGGGTCCATGAGAAGCCATATGTTGAATTGAAAGACAGTAATGGACGTCCTGATGAAGAAGTAGCACAGGAAGTAAATATTTTTTTAAAAAACTTTACCAGGAATTATTATTCTGTAATAAGAATTTTCTAGATGGAAAATAGATATTGTTTTAATGCTTTCTAGCACAGTTACTAGTTTCAAGAGGAGAAACTTTACTGCAGTTTATTCCATTTTACATTTTTACTACATAAAATACTTTAATAGGCAAGTTTTTAAACAGTTACTATATCTAACTCATAAAATTCCAAATAGGCTTGTTCTATTATTTTGTTGTTTAGCTCGGATTAGTCCTTATTGAACCATGACAAAACATTCCAGTTTTGACCATCCTATTATTTTTTATATTTTGAACTAAATTGTTCGAGGTGTCTTCATTTTCAAGGCAGTGGGGGTGTTATTTTATTAAAATTTCTATTAATTTTAAAAAGACCATATAGAGCGTTTTTAAGATATTGGATAGAGTAGTCTCCCATGAGCAATGGTTGCTGTGGTAACTGTTGAGGAAATATAGTCATTTATAATTAGTTCATTCAGTGTTGACCAAAGTTCAGTCCTTTTCTTCCTATAAATTAAAATTCTATTTGCAGAACTGAGATGAAGATACCTATGGAAGTATACAGTTTCACATTAGCTAATTTTTAATAATTCAAACCACTGTAGTAATTTTTTTCCTTTTTCTATTAGCCATAAGAAATCCTCAAATCTTGTATTTAAAACAAAATGAAAGTAAGATAGATTAGTTAATGATGTAAACCTTCACAAGCCAACAGCATCAGTTTAGTTATTGTGTTTAGAATATAGAGGAGGAATAAATATTGATTTCAAAGTTTGGCACAAGGCCGGCAATTTTATGGGAGTGGGCTAGTCAGTTACATTGATCCTAGTGTTCAATTGGTACCTTTTTATCAACTCTAAAAGAGGACCTTAGTGAAATTTGAACTCAGAATGTTAAGTCAGAGGAAATGCTGCAAAGCATTTTTTTCTAGTGAAGTAACAATTCTGCCAGTTCACCATCTTAGAGCAAACAGATATTAAATACACTGAGAAGTTACAAGAAAGTTTAAAGTGGTAAATTTAATGAAAGCCATTAAAGTCTTGAAATCATGTAAAACATTATTTGTATCATTCTTTTCATGAGTTTTATGTTTGTTTTGCAGGCTTGGGAAAATCATGTACTTCGTAACCAGTCAATTGTCGTTGATTTATTCCATGGTCAATTGAAATCTCAAGTACGGTGTAAAGAATGTGGTCATGTCAGTGTCCGCTTTGACCCTTTCAACTATTTGTCATTACCTTTACCAATGGACAGCTGTGTTCATTTGGAAGTTATTGGTTAGTTACCTTCATATTTATATACGTTTTTTCAGTATCCACTTTTTGCTATTGATTTTCATTTTGTCTACTTTTGTTCTGTTTGCTGGATGGTAGGTAGTAAAAACCTAAGTGTAAAAGGAAAATGAATGGACCTGTAAGTATGTGTATAATTCTTTTTTTCTTTTGTGGCTAGGATAATTTGTCAGGGGATTTGGTGCAACAATGGGCCTCAGAAATAATATGCAGGTTCACCATGGTGGACATGCCCAGAAACATCAATCACTGCTTTGTTGCCTTATGGGTGAATATAAGAACAGGAATGCTGATTCTGAAAGAAAAGCAAACTGTGCAATCAGTTTTCATGTAGTTTCCTACAACCTGCATCTAGGAAAGGGTTAGTCATCTTGTGTTGCTCTAGCAATGGGATCTATCTATTTCACAGAAGAGTAATGCTGGGAAGCATAAATTCTAAAGCTTCATTGCATAAGTATTATCTCTTGCAATGAGGATTTCTGATTTCTAAAATCTGATACCAAAGAAGAGCCTGGGATGTCTGGTGATGGAACAAGTCTGGATGTGTAGGAAGATTCTAATCATGCCTACCCTCTATATGTCATCTTGTGTGGTAGTAGTTGGCAGCTACCTCAAGCAGCTGTATGTAGAGACAGTGCTGATTGCTCCATTTGGAGAGGAGCCTAGGTAAAAGCATTTCTCAAATCATTCACTCAGAACAGTTGCTGAATAGGAGACAAAGCCAAAAGTGCTGCTCAGACTTGTCATATAGAATATGAAACCTTTTGTTGTCTGTTATGGAACATGCTGACTTCAAAATAGAACATCTCTCATAGCCAGTGAACTGATGTTTGAGACCAGGCTGTTTAAAAGGGCTCTCTTGTTTAGGTTGATAAATGTTACACATTCTTTGGAAAATCATTGGCATTGTTGGGAAGAATGCTCTGTTACCATAACTGCCAAAGCCCAGTTATCATCTGATGTTGCCTTACCTAGTATCTGTGCACCAGTCATGTTGTCTGTCAATCAGCCTAAGGACTTCTAACAGCTACTAACTACAGTCATCCTCATGGGTGATTTTAATAAATGGAAGATTATACAAACTTGGAACTGTAATTGGAGACTATGACAATGGAAAAATTAACAGCAGCAGTTTCAGATTCCTTTGTGTGTGCCAGCGATGATGTCATTATTACCAATATTATCCAGCAAAAATATATTCAAAACCTCATGACATTGTTGTTTTCATTATTGTTGGATAAATAGGTCTTAATGATGTTTGGCTCACCTAGTGACAAATATGAAATTACAAATGTGCCCCTTAAAATAAAGAGCACACAAAACTAGAGCCCAACTTCTGCCAACTCAAAAGCCTTGTTATTTGTAAGGACTTTTGCCATTCTGTAGCTATTAAGTTAAAAGTTTTAGTCTTTCTTCTTCTCTGGAATCAACTTGGATAACAAATTGCTGTTGTTCAGTTTCACACTCTTTGCTGCTAATGTTGAGGCCTTCAGATTCAAAATAAAGTAGCATCAACACTGGTTTCATGACTAACATACACAAAGCTCCCAGAACAACTAGAACAATTCCTCTTTATATTTAAATGCAGTAGTTGTAGGTTTTTCTGGCTGAAGTTCAATCTACTCTTCAAACCCTGAAAACTGAATAGTGGATTGCCAAAAGCTCAGGAAATTCAGCTGCTTTTAGGCAGGAACAACTCGCATAATTTATGATACAAGGAAAATTCTCTATGACCCCAGGAACTGTTTCATGACACCAGTCAAATCAGCTGACAACATGTCACCAATCAAAGTTAACTTAAAAATCAAATGGAGTGCTAGGGGAAAACACTACACCAGCTGCCAAATCAGAGCATTCCAGTGGATTCAGCAGTGGAGAATTGCTAATTTTGCATGAGGGCACTTTGGCTGATGCTTCAGAAGCAAATATCCAGAAGTCTAAACACTAGCTATATGCAAATATCACGACCATTTATAAAGGCAAGGGAAACAAATTTTTCTGTCCTAACTGTAAGGGACAGCACTCCTGTTTTTTACAGGAGAAAGTCCTAATCGAGTTTATACTGAAGAGACTGGTCCAATCAATAATAGAGAACATAATCGGGCTTATGCAAACCCGAGATTGACAAGAGCTTTGTGACAAGGCAGCTTGAAAACAATTTAAATCTGTTTGTCATTCACCAAAAATTGAACATCTGTTTGATGACTTCAGAAAATTTTGTTACCCATACAAATTCAAAAACCTTCTACACCAGCTCTGTACAAGAATGATTTCTTATGTTGTTGATGAACAGAAGTTGAAACTATTCAGGGTGAAAATGTAAAACAAGAACTTTTTAATGATTTTCTCAATATCCAATGATCATCTGGTTTCTTATTTCTAGACATATACATAGTATTGTATCAGATTTGATTGCAGATCCTTTCCAATTTTCATAGTATTTTTCATACATAGCTGTAAGTTACTGTCTCTTATCTTTGTATGTATGTATGTATGTATGTATGTGTGTATACATGTGGAGCGTTGCTGAGAGAGGTCAATGAACATGCCCATAACACCAAAGATTCTTTGAAAGCTGCCATAGTCAAAGTAATGTCCAAAATAAACCAGGACCACTTGAATCGAGCATGTAGATGATTTAGATCTTATATAGAAGTAGTTGTTGAAGCTGAAGGTGGCTTTATTGAATAACATTATAGAAAAGAAGGTTTATTTTTATCCTGATAGCATTTTTTGATAAATAAAGTTATCTGTTATATTACTGTCTTCAAATATCTTACGCACCCTGTATTTATAGTTTTTCTACCTGGCCAGCTCCTGTCATCCATCCTACTCATGCATGCATGGAAGATGGATCTTAAATGATGATGCAATACATATATAAAATGATATATATGAATGTAAGATCCAAGGATCAATGTGTAGGAAGAAAGTGAGCTTCAAGCAATCTGTAGAAAATATTAAAAAACAACTTTCAGGAACAGTAATGGTTTATTGGGGCGGAAGTTTGTGGATTTTTTCCATATTGAAGTATGATAAACTGAAAAAAATTATTTTGTATGTCATGGTAAGCAGCTAGGGTTGCCAGGTATGTGAATAAAAATCCAAGGGTTAAGGAATGGAGTAGATAAAATCCAGGCTACACATTTCACAGCAAGTGGAACCTTGGAAGATTCCACTCGCTATGAAACATACATAGTCCAGATTTTATCAACTCCATTCCTTAACTCTTGGATATATATATAGTAGGAAATTTTATATAAAATTTGAATATAGAAATTGATAGCTTATAGATATTTATAGTTGAAGTTTTACCTATGGTAGAGGGTCATCATTGTTTAACGTCTGCTTTCCATGCTAGTATGGGTTGGACGATTTGACTGAGGACTGGCGAACCAGATGGCTGCACCAGGTTCCAATCTGATCTGGCAGAGTTTCTACAGCTGGATGCCCTTCCTAATGCCAACCACTCCGAGAGTATAGTGGGTGATTTTACGTGCCACTAGCACGAGGGCCAGTCAGGCGGTACTGGCAAAGGTCACGCTCAAATGGTGTTTTTTACGTGCCACCTGCACAGGAGCCAGTCCAGCAGCACTGCCAATGACCTCGCCGGAATGTTTTGTTCACATGCCACCAGCACAAGTGCCAGTAAGGCGACGCTGGTAACGATCACACTCAAATGGTGCTTTTTACATGTCACCGGCATGGAAGCCAGAGAGCTGCTCTGGCAATGATCATGCTCAGATGGTGCTGTTAGCGCTCCACTGGCACGGGTCATTGAATTTGGTTCGATATCGATTTCACTTGCCTCAACAGGTCTTCACAAGCAGAGTTTAGTGTCCAATGAAGGAAAGGTATGCATAAGTGGGTTGGCTACATCCCTGGCAAAGACCATGGGTTATGGTCTCACTTGGCTTGCCAGGTCTTCTCACGCACAGCATATTTCCAAAGGTCTCGGTCACAAGTCATTGCCTCAGTGAGGCCTAATGTTCGAAGGTCGTGCTTCATCACCTCATCCTAGGTCTTCCTGGGTCTACCTCTTCCACAGGTACCCTCAACCGCTAGGTTGTGGCACATTTTCTCACAGCTATCCTCATCCATTCTCGCCAAATGACCATACCAGCGCAATTGTCTCTCTTGCACACCACAACTGATGCTTCTTAGGTCCAATTTTTCTCTCAAGGTACTTACACTCTGTCGAGTATGCACACTGACATTACACATCAATTGGAGCATACTAGCTTCATTCCTTGCGAGCTTACGCATGTCTTCAGCAGTCACAGCCCATGTTTCACTGCCATGTAGCATGGCTATTCGTATACATGTGCCATACAGTCTGCCTTTTACTCTGAGCGAGAGGCCCTTTGTCACCAGCAGAAGTAAGAGCTCTCTGAACTTTGCCCAGGCTATTCTTATTCTAGCAGCTACAATTACAGTGCACCCTCCTCCACTACTGGCTTGGTCACCTAGGTAATGGAAGCTATCAATTACTTCGAGTTTTTCTCCCTGGAATGTGGCAGAAGTTGTTCTCTGCACATTTCCAGTGTTTATTGCTCCTGAGCATCTGTCACATACAAAAACTATCTTCCCAGTTAACCTTCCTTTGATATTTCTGCACCTCTTATGTGTCCATAGTTTACACTGGGTACATCTTATGGAGTTTCTACCTACACCTTTTCTACAGATCAAGCAGGGCCATCTACCTGAAGGGGTTTGTGGTTTGTCTACCTTCCTACTTATTAGGACTTTGGTTTTAGCTAGGTCGACTCTAAGGCCCTTCGATTCTAATCCTTGCTTCCACACCTGCTATTTTTCTAGTTCTGATAGTGACTCAGCAATTAGAGCAAGGTCATCAGCATAGAGGAGCTCCTAGGGGCATCCTGTTTTGAATTCCTGTGTTATTGCCTGGAGGACTATGATAAATAGGAGGGTCTGAGGACTGAACCTTGGTGGACCCCTACCTCTACCTTGAATTCTTCACTGTACTTGTTGCCAACCCTCACCTTACTGACAGCGTCCCTATACATGGCTCGCACAGCTCTCACTAACTATTCATCTATCCCTAGTTTCCTCATTGACCACCAGATAAGGGGATCGGGGGACCCTGTCAAAGGCTTTCTCCATGTCAACGAAAGCCAGGTACAGAGGTTTATCTTTGGTTAGGTATTTCTCCTGCAGCTGTCTTACCAGAAATGTAGCATCAGTGGTGCTTTTCCCTGGCACAAACCCAAACTGCATCTCATCTAAACTGACTCTCTCCCTAATTAGTTGGGCTATGACCTTCTCCGTGACCTTCATTACCTGATCGAACAACTTGATACATCTGTAATTATTTGTATCTATACATTATAAATTGTTTCATTCAGTTGTCCTACATTTTCTCATCATTGTATATGTAGTTATTTATGAAATATGTAGTTATTTATTAAAAAAAAAACAAAAGAAAAAGATTAATATATTTCTACTTGACATATTGCACTTCTGTGGATGAATTTTCAGATTCTAGATTTTTAATTTTTGAATTTGTAAAACTTAAACAATTCATATTTTTTTTAGGAATATGAAAATTGGTCTAAAATTTTATTTTAAATGTTTTTCTATTTTCAGTGATATGGTTAGATGGTTCTGTTCCAGTAAAGTATGGTCTTAGACTTAACATGGATGAAAAATATAAAACTTTAAAGAAAGAACTTAGTAAACTCACTGACATTGCTGCAAACCAAATCCTTTTTGTAGAAATATTTGGCTCAATTGTAAAGGTAAGTTTTGATATCATCGACAGTAATTTTAATTGAGTAAGAGTAGTTAGGCATCAGAGGCTTCATTTATGTAAGACATATAATGTAAATGGATGAATTATGTTAGGTGAAAACTTGCAATGAATTAATAGCCTGGTAGATATAAACCAAAGAAAATATGGTAGCAAATGTTAAGGCCATTTCGGAGAATACTGGACCTGAAAATGACATATGTTATGAAAGTGTCTGACAAGATGCTGTATTGCTTCCGAGTCCAATATATTTTAATATGGAAGAAGAAAAGAAAAGGATGAAGAGAAATGTTGATTAATGAATAAGCTAAACAAATCAGGATAACATTAGAGTTGCAGGCATAACTGTGTGGTTGAGAAGTTCACTTCCCAACTCCATGATTTGGAGTTCAGTTGAATTGCATGGCACTATGGACAAGTGTCCTCTATTATAGCTCCAGGCTGACCAAAGCCTTGTGAGTGGATCTGGAAGACAGAAACTGAAAGAAGTCCTTTGTGTATGAATATATGTGTGTTCATGCATACTCATATGTGTGTCTGTGCATTTGTTTATATTTGCATTTCTTCTGAAATCATGACTTGAAAACAGAAGAATTAAGGCTGTAAAGTAATGAAACAGTAATGTATTCATCTAACCCATGCTAGCATGGAAAAATGGATGTAAAAGCAAATGAATTACTATCATCTTGGCATACTAAATGTTTGTTATCTTATTTTATATTTTGAATTGTTTTTGAAGGGGATACTCCACTCAGAAAAGTTTATTCTAATTTAGTAAAAATTAAAACATTTGAGAATGTATATGCTTTTAAGATTTTAGAATTTTATAAAAATAACTTTTCTTATTTTCTTGTTTTGCTTTTGGGAAACGATAAAATAGATTGTGATTGATATTCTTTCTGGAAAGTAAAAAAGCATTACAGAAAAATTGCAACAAATGACTATTTTCAATAATGTTTTTGCATATAAATACTTATTTTGAAAATGAATTTCATCGTAAAATAGTGTATTTTTAAACTAGAGTAACCAAGTTATAGATATTCCAGTTGTATAAAGATATTGTTTTACTTTTTCTTGTATTGTAGACGCTACCTCAAGATAATCAAAAAGTTCGAACTCTACTTGGAGGAAGTCTATATGCTTATGAGTTACCTCCTCCTGCCTCAAATAGTGACACTGATATTGGTTCAACAGATTCATCAATTGCAATTATTACAGCTTCTGTCAGCACTACAACTAATTCTACAGCAATTCCAACAACAGCTGGGAAAGAATGTATTGGGTTAAGTGAAATACAAAGGGGATTATCAACAAGTGAGTCCTTTTAAATTTGTTTTATTAAACATTTTCAATGAGAATAAAAAGCAAGACAGTTTTTCACTCTTGTACAATCTTTTTATTTACCCTACAGGAAGAAGTCCATATCACAGTGTAAACAAGAATGGATCAAATTCTGGCTCACTTCCTCAAAACAATAGTTGGGACTCCCCATCTCAAAATTCAGACTTTTCTTCTCATTCCTGCCTGACTAATGGTAATTCTGGAAGCAGTAATGGCCATTCACGGAATCCAAGTAATGCCAGTTCTTGTAGTAGCTCACTAAGTGACAGTTTAACACGATCTGTTGGTGATGTTTTCAAAGGATTTATTATTGCAGTTCATAGGAAGATGGTAAGTCTTTGTGACAAACTGTAATTTCAAATATTGTAATGTTTAAATTTCATTGCGTGTGTGTTTGTGTGTGTGCACGCGCACTTGCATTTCACATTAGGAATGTAAATTTCAAATACCTAGATGTGTGATGCCAGTTGCCATAATCATAAATAATTCTTGCCCCCTTGAAATTGAGTACTGTTTTTGAACTTCTCTCCTGTGCATACAAATACACACATACATGTATATGTATATATGAATGTATATTTTGGCATCATCATTATCATGTTTTTTAAAGCCTTTCGACTTTTAATTTAGAAACAAAAATAGTTTTTGCATCAAAATTATTTTTATACATACTTTCATGCATATTTGTTAGAAGATTTCAAAGCAAAGCTGTCATATGGATTTCAACCATGATATTCTTATAATTAAACATACATTTTACCTCATACAGGAAAATTAAAATACAATGAAACCAAAATATCTAAGTAATGATAAAAGGTAATTTTCAACTATGAGAGAATAAGTGTGAGAAAATTTAATTGGTTAAAGTGTGTTTGAAACGATATGGGTTCTAATAGCATTTTACTAATGAAGAGATATGATGCTAACATGTAGCTACCAGATAATGCATGTGTTGATATGCCACTTTGTATTGTCCTGCAAAATCATATTATTGATTGGTGGGAGACAAATCAAACCTAGTATTTCAGCTTCTCAACACTTTTCCAAATATTCTGTAGCATTTCAAATAACTATCTCCTGTCTTATCTCTTTTATTAGTTATAGACTCTTGTTACTCTGCTTCACAAAATGACATATCCATATCTTTTAGCTTTACAAACTGGGATGCCCACATCACTTCAGATATACTTCTGTCTGTTGATAGCTTGATCCATCTTCTTGATTAATAGTTTGAAGCCATCCTCCCAGCCTAACAGCATGGAACATTCACAAACTCCCTACTTTTTGATTTGTCTCCTTACCTAGTAGATTGATTGTCTAGTTTAGCTGTGCTTCTGTCTTATGTACCTTGCAACCTTCCTTTACTCATTGCCTGACTGAGCCACTACTTAAAATAACATCCAGCTCATTCTAGAGAAGCATAAAAACCTCACCACACAGGAATAGTTGCAATGCCAGTAGTCTCATTGCATGCCACCTATGATATATGCAAAGGAACAGCAACTGTAGTGCTTTGACAATTACTTACCTCTGTTGTGACTATCTACAGAATCTACTTATATTCGGAAATACAATGGACAATGGAGAGAGTGTAACATATCCAGTCTGTCACACTGCATCTGTGGGAGGATTCATCTCTATATATTTAGGTGTGAAATATGGCATTCAACTTAACTGAGAAATGATATAACATTGAAGATGGATATATGGGTTGTGCCTTGTCATTCATTAGATTGACTGTTTGTCATGGAAGTACTCAATCAAAGCTGATCCGGTTTACTCAAGTGCAACAATCGAAAAGATAATGAAGAGGTAACTGGGAACACAACCAGTCCCTAAAAATAATAGACTAACTTAACAGATTTAAGTAAACTTGGATTCAATTCAAACCTAGTTAGGACATTTATGTTACCTCTATATTTTATGTATACCTCTGTGTGTGAGTGTAGTATACATTTAAAAAAACATTCAGATTTTCCTAATGTTTTTACTGTATAAAATGTCATTCTTCAAAAAAGTAATATTCTCAACAAAACTTGAAATACTTATTGGCTTTATATGTTGTATAAAAGCTCTCAAATCAGCTTTTAGTGTAAGGATTTGGTATATTTGCCTAAAATACATTATTGATGCCTTGCATATTGGTGAGAAAGGAGCTTTTTTTCATTTTTAGATCCATGTGGATGACTATTTCTTGTCATCTCAGAAAGCCCATCCAGATCTGTTTGGTACACCTTTAATTTTACCATGTCAAGAAAGCACATCTAATCAGAATCTTTACCAATTTGTCTGGACTCAAGTGGCCCGCTTAGTGAGCCCACTACCACCATCAGAAGCTAAGATTCCGAATCATGCACAAGACTGGTTTGTATTTTTATTTTTCTCTATCTTAAGTTGTATATTTTCCATTTGATGATAGAATTTGTCAGTATGCTTCTACACCATCCAACTTATATAGGAAACTAATGCTTTTAAGTTTGGTACCGGCTTTAATATATCTATAATTTTAGTGAGTTTTTGTTTATTGCTAAATATGCTATTTGGATTATATAAAATATATAGACACCATGTATAAAACTTAATGTGATAAGGTTAAGATACTAAGGCTATTCCATACTATTTCTGTTGCATCCCCGAGCAAGCCACCTCACTTCAGCTTTACTTTTCATTTTCACAGTAGCAGGAAAAAATGCATGTGTGTAACTTACTGAAATCTATTCTGTTTATACTGTACAAAATTGATATTATGATTATATTTAGATGAAAGTGGTAGTTTTGTATCAATGAATCAAACCTAATGAACTAGGTTTCTGTAAAAAGCTGCATGGAGCTGAATCAAACTGTTTTAGATAATATCTATAACTCCTACTCAATGTGTTGAGTGCCTCTTTCGTTTGTCTGTCCACACATCTGTAAAAGTGCCCATGTGGCGTCATGTAAAAGCACCTGTGCAGTGCCACGTAAAAGTGCCGATGCAGTGCCATGTAAAAGAGCCCGTGCAGCACCATGTAAAAGTGCCCATGTCATGTCACGTAAAAGCACCCAGCATGCTCTGTAAAGTGGTTGGCATTAGGAAGGGCATCCAGCCATAAAAGTCATGCCAAATCAGGCTGGAGTCTGATGCAGTTCCCTAGCTTGCCAGCTCTGACCAAACTGTCCAACCCATGCCAGTATGGACAGTGGATGTTAAATGATGATATATATATAAATCATCATCATCATCATCATCATCATCGTTTAACGTCCGCTTTCCATGCTAGCATGGGTTGGACGATTTGACTGAGGACTGGTGAAACCGGATGGCAACACCAGGCTCCAATCTAAATTTGGCAGAGTTTCTACAGCTGGATGCCCTTCCTAACGCCAACCACTCAGAGAGTGTATATATATATATATATATATATATATATATATATACACATACACATACACATACACACATACACAAGTGGTATTATATTAAATGACAACTTTTTAAAAATTTCAATTTATTATATCCTGCACATTAATTTCTAAATGGAAAATATTTTGTGGTTTTAAATCAGAAACAACATTTGCTACAGGGAAAATTACTAAATTATCAATTACTTTTTAGTGATGACAGTCTTGGCTATGAATATCCATTTACACTTAAAGTGGTTCAGAAAGATGGTTTTGCCTGTGCCTGGTGTCCTTGGTACAAGTAAGTAACCTTGTTCAGATACTAAATTTTATTGATGTCAGAAATTCTAAAATAATTTTGTATTGCATTTTAATCAATCAAAAAGTACTGTTAATTCATAACCTTTAGCAACATTCTTTTTGTTCCAAATTTACTTTATTTATTGGCTACATGTATATAAGCTTTGTAATAAAATAACTTTTGCTGTATTGGTGTAGCACAGTAGCTAGTGTTAACATATCTGATGGAGTGAGCATTAAAAATGTATTAGAAATAATTATGCAGTGAAGAAAACCATTATTAAACAATAACTAATATTATTTTAGTTTTCCTACAAGTCTTATTCTTACCTCACCAATGAAATGTACCTTCATTAAATGTGTTGAAGTAGTGATGTACGAATGAAAACTTGAATTGCTTGTCCAATATACTGTGGTCAATTCATTTTGAATTACCTCTAGATAATCAATTTTTGCTTTAAACTTTAACATATATCTCAATTTATGTTAATAAGTACAATTTAACTTTATCTTTTGACTTTATTTTAAATCACAGATTTAACAAATATTGTTGCTTTAAAAATATTTCATTATAAACTTGTTAACATTTTTTAATGCTTTGATATTGCATATCGTTGAATAATTATTATTTGAAAATATGTCATTGATATTGTCAATGAATGTTCTTTCTGCTATAGGTTCTGCCGAGGCTGTGTAATTGATTGTAATACAAACGTATTTAACTTTGGTAGCTCATTTGTGGCTATTGACTGGGAACCTACAGCTTTGCATCTGCGATACCAAACAAGCAATGAGAAGGTAAATAAATCGAAATAAACTACTTTTAGTTACTTAAGGTCTTCTATGCAATTGTAATCACTTTTGTTCTACTTATTCAATGTTTTCAATTAATATTTATGTCTATCAAATTGTTCAGTCTTTTGTTGTAAAATTTTATTTGATATTATTTAAATCATTAACAAATAAAGTCAATCACTACATCAAAGTGACTGTTCCATGTTACTACTACTTTAACCCCAGGCAGATCATCCGCCAACTGGTTATCAACCTGCCTGGGGTTAAACTAGTAGTAACATAGAACAGTCACTTTGATGTAGTGATTGACCTGTTAGTATAGTTATTACTCTGACCCATTTTTGAGATTTTACAACTAGCTATTTTGCTTATTTAAATCATTGTTCTCTGAACATGTATGTAAACTGATTTATACACTTTCAAGCCTTTTCACCATTTTGTGTTCTGAAGTAAAACTAAAAACCACTCGAGATACAAAGATTGCAACAAAATTATTACTCTTGGTTTAACATTGGTTTTCCCACAACAATGTGCTTTTGTTTTTCTGTCTTACAAAATGTCATCTCTGAGACTTGTTTGTTGGGTCTGATCTAGCTCATTCTAAGTTGTACTTGGTTCCTGTTCTCTGTATTATCTGCTTTCATTTCAAGTTTTACGCATTTCATGTTGCACATCTAACAAATCACTCTCAGTTCTTTCCAGCCTCTCTGTTTATCTTACACATTTAGAAGCAAATTATTTACTTCTGGTGAATTATTA
This sequence comes from Octopus bimaculoides, assembly GCF_046866305.1. Taxonomy (NCBI): domain Eukaryota; kingdom Metazoa; phylum Mollusca; class Cephalopoda; order Octopoda; family Octopodidae; genus Octopus; species Octopus bimaculoides. The sequence continues at coordinate 53,860,521 of NC_142928.1, forward strand.
TCAATGCACTTGACACTTTTTTAAAGTTAATCTTCATTAACTTGCCTGATTTACAATTTCCTCTCTTGTGATCTCATTAGTTGCATTATCTAGATAATATTGAGCACCTCCCCATCAGTGTAATGAAGGTGTACAGGTACCTTTTCTAGCTTTCCTATGCAACTGAATCAACTCTCTAATATGTTTCCCTAAACTTCCATATTGAGTCTGATATAGAGCCAATTTGTTTGCATGTACATATACCTGAGACAGCAAATCTTAAATTCTTTTGAGAGAATTCCACTAAAGGATAAATAAAAATTATTGAAGGCTGATAACTCACTAAAACCTTAATTCATTATTTTGTGCATGATGAAATTATTTGCAATATTTACAGATATAGATTACTTTGAAAAATATTTAAAATCTGTTATTGCAAATTGTTGAATACATCTTATATTTCAAATCAAAATATGATTTTAGTTAAAAATGAGCAAAACATGTTCTCAAATTTTTTTGTTTCCTTTCCTATTTATTAGTTTATTCAAGAGCATCGTAGTGTAGAGGAAAGTCGCAGACTACAAACAGAACCCATTGATCTTGACACGTGCCTTCAAGCATTTACTAAAGAAGAAGAGCTTGGGGAAGATGAACTCTACTGCTGCTCCAAATGCAATAAACACTGTTTAGCATCAAAAAAGCTTGACATTTGGCGATTACCACCTATTTTAGTAAGTAAAAGTTTGAATAAGTGATTAATTTCTCCAGTATATTTTATGTCTTCAAATTCATTTCCTGAGCTTATTACTTAATTCCACCAAATTTTTGAATATCAAACATAATTTCTGAAATTTTCGGAGTATGAAATTCTGTGAAAATAATTACTTCTCTAATTACTGTGATTATTCATTAGTTGAATTTATGTTGAATTTAATTTAGTGTAATTCATTATTGAGTTGAGATAGTTTGTATTACTATTGCATGCCTATTAATTCAAATGTTGACATCTCTTTTATTAAAATATTATGTCTGTCAAATACTGGTATCATGGACAAGACAAAATAACAGTTAAACATTTCTAATTTTATTTCTATATTACTCCTTGCTATTCATGAATTCTATCATTTTATTGTCATTACTTACTACCCTAAATAATTATTTCTTGAGAAATAACAAAGTTTAAATGCATTTTTCATTTGTTTTTACTTTTTCTTCTTCAGATTATAAATTTGAAGCGCTTCCAGTGTTTAAATGGGCGCTGGGTTAAATCTCATAAAATTGTCAAGTTTCCTTTCAAAGACTTTGATCCTAGTTCTTATATAGCACCTCGTGCCAGACAATACAAGAAAATAAACACTGATCATATAGAACTGACCAATATTAGTGAAGAAGACCAATGCAATCGTAATGTAATTAAAAATGGTGTCACCAACCATGAAAGTAGTAATTTTGCTAATGAATCTAGTTCCCTTCCAACCATTCCTACCATTCAAAAAGAACCTGTTTCTAATCATGTAGAAAATTGCTTACAGCCTTGCTCCAATTCAGGTAAATAGTATTTGGTTTTCAGATTGTAATGCAGTTTATTTCTTATAAGAAAATTATTTCAGTTGTAATTTAGATTATTTTTTTATATTTCACATATCTTTATATCATATAAAAAAAGAATTTTTATCATTCAAAACATGTTAAACTAAAATTCTTCTTGTTTGTTCTTCCTTTTTTGTAGTTTAGTTTTTATATTCTTAACTTACTCAGTATATTTACTTTTCATCACATATTTATGTAGAGTTCTTTATATGAATGTTGTTTGTTACATTGAATAAGTACAGTTTAGTTAATGTGTTTAGTTTTGTTTACATTGTTAGTATTTGTCTTTCTCAATAATGTTTTATATAGGAGTATAAAACTTTTATTTAGAAAGATGTAGTTAAAGGAACAATGAGTAGCTATAGAGGTGTGTAAATAGTTAGAACTATTAAGAGAAGGGGTTGGTTAAAATAAGATAAATATTGTGATATTCTGTAGGAAACACTATTGTATATTCTACTCACATTGATAATTCTTCAATATTGTTTGAATTCATTATCATGGATGTTCAGGATTTGGTTGTGGTACAGATTTATTCTGTTAGGAATGACTTGTATCTTACTTGAATATAATCAAACAATGAGTTCTCTCCACACCTAGAACATTTCACATTGTCACTTCACACACCATCATTTGGAAGTAGACAAAACATTGACTGGTTGATTCCGTTTGTACAAACTTTTTCTATAATAGATTCTTGCATCCAGCTGATTCCCAAGCTGCAGTACATTTTGATTTGCTGTCATCACAGTTTTTGCCATCCACTCTTCCTTTCAAGATGTGAAAGCCTACCTGCTTTTGTTATTCTGGTGGGACAGTTATTTGTTACACAACCATTCATGGCTGTGTGGTTAAGTAGTCCACTTTGAAACTGCATAATTCCATATTTGATCCTACTGAATAGCACTCTGTGAGTGTTGAAGCCCATCAAATATATGTGTATATTTCTACATTGGCAAATGTTGTAAGCATCAGCAAAAAAATTTGTGTTCTTCGAAGACTGCTAAGCTGCTGATACTCCTTTGTCACTCTGACGTAAAAAAATGCACTGAATGAATAAAAGACCTACTGCAAATCTGTAACCAAGTACATACACTATTGTTCATAAATGTTGATATAAAAGCTTGAAAAAAAAAATGCTCATTTATATAAATGAAATTAATGGAACTATATAAAACTGTGTTTTATATAGTTCCAATAATACCCTGTATTTATAAATTGCTCACTTACATTTCAGTAACATCTCTTTTGTATTTTTGCCTGTGTGTGTGTGAGTGCAATATTTTGTTTATTGAATTATTTGTTGATATTGTAGATTCTGTTGAAAATAGCAGTAGCTGCAAACGACAGCGGGTAATGCACAGCAACAGCAAAGAATCATCAATGCAAGAACTGCACCAACCATTGACTAATGGTGATTCATTTTCAAAGTACATTGATGTTAAAGAAATAGAAAACCAATCAAAAGAAAAAAACTGCTCAGCTCTAAGTCCAGACTCTGACTGTGATGACAACAATGTTCGCTATGATCTTTATGCTGTCTCAGTGAGTAAACCTATTTGAAAAGTGAAATGTGCATGCATTGAAATTCTATAAAGTTTTTGTTGAGTGTTCTTTTACTTAAGATTAGTTGGAAATTTCCCTGGGTGATTTCAAGAAGTGATCATCAAAATATTTGAAACCACTCTTTCAATGACCAATTGCCATGAAGCAAACATTAAACTCTTTATGAACTGAGAACTAAGTTTAGTTTTATTTTTTGGTTGTAGTCAATTCATTAGAGTCAGTTGAATGTTACAACTTCTCATTTGTCCTCTACTTAAATATAGATCCTTTGTTTCAAGTCAAAAGGACAATAGTGAAACTAAGATTAGATACTTTTGGCTGAAGATTCATTTATATACATTAGAATAGTATAAATGCTGGGATTACATACTTTTTACAGTATTGATTATGGTAGATTGAAAAATTTACTGACATCCAATTCTGAACTGATTATTGGTTTAAGGATTAAGTTGAAATGATAGAGAGGAGAACAGAGATTTGGTTAATCATTTTCAAATTGAAATTGCCCTTGTAATACTATTCTTTAAATCAAAGAAAATCAGAAAGCTGGCAAAAATTGTATTCAGTATAAACCATAAAAAGTAGTAAAACACAAAGTAAAGTAATTAGTAGTAACAGTAACTCTAACAACAATCACATACTTCATGTCACAATTTCAACCTCAAGTAACATACCCACACTGTAACAGCAAGCAAATTCACTTATCAAACACCTACATAAAATCAGCCACCAAAAACTACACAAAGGCAAAAACACAAAATGCAAGTTTCATATCGCTCACCTAAATTGCAACTCTAATCTCTACAAAAAGATACAGTCATCATCATCATAATCGTTTAACATCTGTTTTTCATGCTGGCATGGGTTGGACGGTTTGACTGAGGTCTGGAGAGCCAGTGGCTGCACCAGGCTCCAATCTGATCTGGCAATGTTTCCACAGCTGGATGCCCTTCCTAACGCCAACCACTCCAATAGTGTAGCGGGTACTTTTTACATGCCATCGGCACAGGAGCCAGTCAGGCGGGCTTGGCATCAATCATGTTCAGATAGTGCTTTTTATGTGCCGCTGGCACTGGGGCCAGTCAGGGGGTACTGGCATTGGCCATGTTTTGTTGGTGCTTTTTACATGCCACCAGCATGAGAGCCAGGGCTGACAAAATAGCAAATATACATTTGAAACACCTCAAGCTTGAAGAACGTTTTTTTTTTGTCAAACTTCAAGAATCTGGCAACAGAGAAAAAATATCACAGTTTTAAAAATGGCATCATATTCACATTTCCACAGCTATGCAACTACTCCAATTCTACATCAATTACTGAGAGACCTAGCTTAAAACAACAGATTTAAAATAGAACATTAGATGTAATCTACCATTACACTAAGAAACACAAATATATGACACACAAAAAACAGAATTATTGAGAAATACATATAACACATCAACTTCATAACACATTTAGAAAACCAAACAAACAAGGCAAAACAGCATACATATTCCAGGTCCTACATTTGGTCAACAGAAACAAGTCATATACAAACAATACATTAGATTCATCATTGATTATGTCAATCCTTCTACCTACATACCCAGTTCTCTCCATAATAGAGCTCATTTTACATCATCACAGGCTGCATGTAGTCCACTAAAAAAAATTTAAGACACTTGGTGTCTCATTGATTATATGGTATATGAGATTTGAGGATGTATCTATTAGAAGAATAAAGTACATATTTGAAATATAGGTAGTGTAAACAAAAGATATATTGTAAAACATTTGTAAAAAGTCTGACAGTCTGTTAACTGTATGAAGTGAGCCTGGCTAGTTGCCTGATATTATGTAGATTTATTGGTAATATTTTAGTAATTGTCATGTCTACTTCATAATATGGCTAAAGTTATTGGCTGGAGCTAATATGCTTACATAATGTGAAAGGAGAATAATTATTAGGCTAGAAACTGAGAGGAAAGGGTAACACTCATTAAAAAGAATGGCATATAATAGGAATGAATAGCAACATTCCTCTTTTTTGTCTTGTGTAATCCATAGCAATAGTAAAACAGACATCATGATGATGAACATCAGAATTAAAAATCGCACATCATCATCATTATTTAACATCCTTTTTTCCATGCTGGCATGGATTGGATGATTTCACATTAAGAGACAAGTCAGCGGGCAGCACCAAGTTCTAATGTCTGCTCTGGCATAGTTTCTACAGCTGGGTACTCTTATTAATGCTAACCACTTCAGAATGTGGAACCAGCATGGTAAGATCACCAAGTAACTCACAAGACAAAACCCATTCAATTGTGTGAGGTATAAAACTGAGGGATAAGAAAGTGTGATAGAAGGACAGGTGTGAATACATGGCTTGCTCATCTGAAAAGAGAGATATGAAATCAAGGTAAAAGGTGAAAACCAATCATCATCATCATTTAACATCCGTTGTCCATGCTGGCATGGGTTGGATGGTTTGACTGGGCTGGCATGCTGGAAGGCTCTGTCAGGATCCAGTCTGATTTGGCATGATTTTCTATGGCTGGATGCCCTTCCTAACGCCAACCACTCTGAGAGTGTTATGGGTGCTTTTCATGTGCCACTGGCATGGGTGTCATTTGTGTGACACCGGTATCTGCCATGATTGCGATTTTGCTCAGCTTGATGGGTCTCCTTCTGAAGCACAACATAATGCCAAAGGTCTTGGTCATTGCTTCCATGAGGCCCAACACTCGAAAAGAACTTGGCCACTTGAAAGGAACTCAGTCACCTCGCTTCCATGAGGCCCATTCGAAAGGAACTCAGCCACTTTGCCTCCATGCAGCCCAGGAACTTGGTCACATTGTCCCCATGAGACCTGACATTCAAAGGTTGATTTGCTTTTTACATGCCATCAGCACAGGTGCACTTGGCTTGATGGATCTGCTTAAGCAGAGCACATTGCCAAAGGTCTCAGTCACTTAGTCATTGCCTCTGTGAGGTTCAAAGTTCAAAGGTCTTGCTTCACCACCTCATCCCACATATTCCTGGATCTACCTCTACCACAGGTTCCCTCCACTGTTAGAGATTGGCACTTCTTTACGCAACTGTCCTTGTCCATACGCATCACATGACCATACCAGCGCAGTCGTCTCTCTTGCACACCACATCTGATGCCTCTTATGTCTAATTTTTTTCTCAAGATGCTTACACTCTGTTGAACATGCACACTGATATTGCACATCCAGTGAAGCATACTGGCTTCATTTCTCTCAAGCCTATGCATGTCCTTAGCTGTCACAGCCCATGTTTCACTGCCATGCAGCACAGCTGTTCCCACACAGGCATCAAACAATCTGCGTTTCACTCTGAGAGAGAGGCCCTTTGTTGCCAGCAGGGTAGGAGCTCTCTGAATTCTGCGCAGCCTAATCTTGTTCTCACAGCTATGCTCTAAGAACAACCACCTCCACTACTAACGTGGTCACCTAGATACCGGAAGCTCTCTACTACCTCTAGCTTGCCACCTTGGCAGTTGATGGAGTCTATTTTCTGCTATTTTCTGCACACGTTCATATATTTGTAAAGTATTAAAATAATCAAGACATCTCTGAAAAATATTTGTTTTGAAGGTAAAGATTTAACAATATAATTAGTAAACCAAAAAAGAAAAACACTTGTTATAAGAAATACAATGTTTTTAAATGTAGACTTATTTTCAATGGATTTTTTTTTATTGTATTCCATTTTTTAAATTTTAGTGTCATACTGGCATTCTTGGTGGTGGACACTATGTAGCATTTGCCAAAAATCCTAATAATCGATGGTACTGTTACAATGACAGTAGCTGCAAGGTAAGTTGTTTCTTTCCAATCAATTGTCTCAAGTTGTAGTTATTCCATCTTTTATTCTTACTTTTGAATTATATAGTATTTCTTTTACATTTGGGCAGTTGATCAAATGGTGATTTTTGTTTCATAATCTATCATTGAACTTTAGATGCTCCACACATTTTTAAATATGGTCTTCTCAATCATAACTAAAGGTTTGATACCCTGCATACATTGGCACAGAGGAAACAAAATTTTTGTTACATTTATACCAGCACTTGTTCTTAATTCATTTGAGCATGCTGAATTCAAATCTGAAGTTAGTTTTTCTCTGTAAGCACTAGATTTTATGCAATTCAACTTACTTTTACTTCTTGAAATTTGGACACCTCTCACATGACAACATGGCACATCTGAAAACTTTATGGCCATACAATCTTAAAATTAGACTCAAAATAACTGTCTGATACACCCCACCACACACACATATATAGGTGCATAGCTTAGTGGTTAGACTGTTGCATTCACGATTGGGAGATCATGGTTTTGATTCCCAGATTGAACGTTGCATTGTGTTCTTGAGCAAAATACTTCACTTCACTCACTTTCTACCATTTCATTCAGGCCTATCACTTTGCCCTTATACCTATCCATTGTGCTATTCCACCACCACTACTACCACCATAATACTGCTGCTTGATTGTGTGCATATGTATATACATACATATATATATATATATATATATATATATATATATATATATATATATATACATACATACACTGACACAGATATATTTTGTCTCTTTTTCAGGAAGTGTTTTGGGAGCAAGTTGATGGAAATTCTGCCTACATTTTGTTTTATGAACGTCAAGGTGTCAAATTTAGTAAATTTATGCCTGATGTATCAGAAAAGGAGCCTGATATACAAGAAATTGATGATGAATTTGAATCGGAATATCGCAAAATGTGTGTAATCCAGTGATGAAGATTGTTTATTTAACATGACATCTTTACTCTACACTTGACCCCTTCAATATTGCTTTACTCTACACTAGGCCATATCTGCTAACAGTCTATGCAGTATACCAAATGTTGAACCGGTGCTAGAGCTTTGGTGCCTAGCATCTAAAATAGCTTACCTTCTTCAAAAAGTAAACAAAGAACTGAACATTACTTACCCTACAATGTTTGTCTCTAATGTCCTGTGTAAGCCTTCTCATTGTTTCTAGTAATGGTCAGTAGTTCTGGACTTAATGGAAACAGAAGATATTCTACAATTTCATTTTATTTATTTAATTTGCTTTTTGTTAAAACATATATTAATTTCTTTTTCTTTTACTCATAGCATTAAGGAGAGTACAGAGGGCAGAGCGATTATTTACCCTTTTGTTCTCTTGTTTCAGTTTGGTCATCTACTAATCCCTTCAGAAGGATTAGCTTCTTTCTTAAAAAAAAAAAGCTTAAATAAACCATTCTCTGTGCTCATTTTTATTAGCTCATGTTTAATGCAGGAGTATGTAAAGTTGCAATAGAAAGATACACCAAGTGCTATGTGTATTTACTCTCTTCTTTCACAAGACTTTTTTTACATTGTAATTTATTTGATATAAAACTTTTGTTTCTATTTAAAATTTTTGTTTTATACAAACATCTATATCTTTAACTTACAAAATATATTTTCTCTTAATTTTCATTAAAAAAAATCTTGTACTATAAATATGAAAATTATTTGTAAAATATATATATATATATGTATGTATATATATACACACACACACACACACACAGTTGTTTGTTAGTTTTATTTGTTTTACCATTTTTAATTTTGGTGTATGCAATGGAATGTGTGAACATTTTTTTTTTAATCAATTGTGCTGCATTTCTTTAAGAAAATCTCCAAAGACTCGTAATCAACAGTTTATTAAGTAGCTTAGTTTATTCCTATTTGCTAACAAAAGTAAGTGTCTTATTTATTTATTTTTTTTAATATAAACACTATGAATTTCTCATTATGAAGTTTCTACACTGCATGTAAATTAATGAAAGAAATGATTGCACAAGGAAAATGTTGATATTTATTCTCATATTATTGTAAACTAAATTGTCATTTGCTTTCAATGGTGCAATTATGTGTTTTGGCCATATTTGTTTCAAAAGAACAACCATTATTGTTGATACCTTTTGTCTTCAAGCAAAACCAAAATAATATTTAAAAAAAATATGATTTTATTTAATTTTCAACTGCAATGTTAGCTCAGTAAGTTGAATTTTGAGATTTTAAAATTAGATTGATTGCATGTTTTGTTAGAAATTCCTTACTACACAACTACACTCAATTTTGACATTGATACAGTTACTGTTCTTTATGAACACTTATATGCATAGTTATATGCATAAAAATTAACATATTTTGTATAAATTCTGGGACTTGCCTAACCAAATATTTGCAAAATTCTGTAGTATTTTAAAATAGGTTCTGGCAATGAAAGAATTAACTGTCCTGAATATCACAATCTTGATATCTAAGATAAATAGCCTTTAAAAAACATTTACATATAAAGATTGCAAGTTTTACTTTTAAATTTAAACCTTTTGATTTTTGTGAAAGTTGTTCTTTGTGTGTGGTTTAAAAAATATATATATTTTTTTTTTATATTTTTTTTACAAAATCTTTATTGGTTGATTTATTTTTACATTTGATCATAGTTTTAAAATTGTCATCTTTCTATGTAACTCTCCGTTGTCCACCTCAACATCTATAGGTCACAGTATCCTCTCTCTTGTTGTAGAACAAATTTCTCTAGTAATTAAGGAATCAACACCCAGCATTTATTTATTTTTATTCCTTCTTTCTGTCTATCCTGATGACATTTTGTTTTCTTTGACATTTATTAGTAAATAGATTTTCCATCTGTCAGTTGCCAAGCTGTTTGATTTCACCATTTGTTAGCCTACTTCTTGGATTCTCTTTCACATTTCATCATTTACTGCTGTTTGTTTCTTTCATATCCTTCATGCTAACCAAAGTGAAATAGTTGTTAACAGTTGCATTTAGTGTAGAAATATCTGTGAAAATATATTAAAATATCTTCTACCAACTTACTTCTACAAATTAGTATTTTGTTTTGTAGGAAACAAAAACCAACTACTTGATTCTCTTTGGGATCTAATACATTACTTTCCTCTCTTTACTTGAGATGTAAATTTGGTGTAGTGTTGCTAGATGTTCAGTAAAAGCAAATATTGTATGAGTTGGAAACTTTTCCTCATTAATATAATTTTCCAGTTTCAATGGATCATCCCATTGAAAGACATTTATATATCTAAATTTCTTTACTCCCTGACAAAATTGTAGTCTTCTCCGGAAAAATTATTTAATTATTAAGTAATTTAAAAAATTTTTATTTGAAGTCAACAACACAAAAAAAAAAAAAAAAATCTGTCAAATCAAGAAAACATTTTTACTGAAAATTTTTGTTAATTGATAGAATAAACGTTACTGATGCTTTAATTTTGTATCATGTTTTATTACATGATCATCTTAAAGATTAGCAGATTGTGCCTAAAATTTGAAATTAACAAAGAAAGTTTTTAAAAGATCAGATTCAAATGAAAGTTCTTGGCTCTTTTTTTTTTTTTTTTAATATAACTTTCCAAAGGTTATCTAAATGAAATATATTTTTCCTTTGGAATATTTGTGCTGATTACTAATAGCATATGTAATGCTAATATTTCATTTGGGTTGATTAAAATGTGTTGATATTCTTCTGCAATTACTAGATCACTTCATAATTTTAAATGAGCAACTTGTATTAGTATATTTCAGCTGTTTACCTTGCCAATTTAAGTTCATTCTTTCACTTTCACCCGCATAAAAATTGTTCTATGTTCTCAAAATAATTACTTAATCATTGTCTAGATTCAAAAGTGATTTTTTTTTTGTCAGGTATGTTTAGTTCTAATTCCATCAACCACCAATTTTTAAAATTCTCATTAACACATATTGTTCTCTATAGAAGTCTGTGACTTGGTTATTTAAAAATACACTAAGCATTGAAAAACCTAAAGCAAGCAAGTGCATCTGTTGTGACTATATTTAATTTGGCACTTATCATAGCTAATCTTTGCTACTCTCTTAGTTGGGAAATCTGTCAAAGTTTTTACAATTCCCACTTGAGTATCTAGCTAATTCTTGCCAAAGATTTTACTTTATCCTATATCAATTAAGCTTGTACTTTAACAGTTCTTCTAGAACTTTGTATTTATGCATAAAACTTAAAACTTTATCTGAAAATAGTGAAAAACATCACAGAAATATTGCTGTCTATTAATTTGATAGATAAAAAAAATTAAAAACCTGGCTATTGACATTTTAAATAATTTTTTTATTCTTTGTATCTTTTTATTTATTATTTTTGCTAATCTGGTAGCATTCTGTCCCTCTTCATTTTATTCTTTAATTATTTCAATATTTGTCATAAACCTCTTTAACTTATTGTTTAAAATTTGCAGTTGCTTCACTTTTAATTGCCATATTTTATTGTTGAGTATTTCTGTTTTAGATAAATAGGGAATTATTTTTTTCATTTCTTCATATGGAATTAAAAAACAAGCATTTAAAAAGATTATTACTTTTCAACTGTGCAGACTATAGATAAGAGATTGGACTGCAGTTTCATTTTATACAAAAGATATATATATATATTTGTACCCATTTTTCACATACATTCCAGTCTACTAGGAGACAAACTAAAATGTCAAGAAATGTTAGCTTTCAGGATTGCGTATTTCAGTGATTTTCTGATTTGACAATGACTATTCTATGTGTATGCATGTGTGAGTGCTTGTCTGCACATATGTGAGCATGGAAATAGTTGCCTTCCTCATAAGGTTCATAGTATGGTATGAAAAGAACAGATTTTTGTTTCATTCTGTGATGCCTTCCCTATATTAACTTAGACTAGTTATATTAGTCTTTGAAATTATGGACTTTGTGGTAAACAGAGTAGTTGGCACAATTTTCATTGAATCAAATATTTGTTCAGTAAAATTTCTTTTAAAATTTTCTTTGTATTATTATTTCATTTTTTCAAAAATCGTTTAATGTTTTGTTTTGGGCTGTTTCCCAAATGGATGCAATCATTAGTTTGCTTGTCAAGTTATTACAAAATCTTCATAAGCTTCAATAGGACTTCCTAAATAATTATTATAAAGTTTTTACAATATTTCTTCTTTGTCCCTCCTCATCCTTTTATTTTTCAGTTTTTTTTTCTATTTCAATATATTTTTCACATATGAAGACATTCCACTTAAGTAGTTTTGCCATTTATTTTAGGCTAAGCAAGTTATTCGTATTGGTTGAGTCCCCCACATGGAAATCTAATATGAATTTAAGACAGTTGATGTTTATCTGCATAAATTTGGCACTAGTTTAAAACTCCCTCTGTGATTAACTTTGTTATCAAGCAGACATTTCATTGAAGTAGATTATATAATATATATATGTGTGTATATAGATGTGTTTGCATGTGTACATACATGTGTGTGTAATATATGCATAGATATGTGTGCTTATATATTTTATATATATTACACATCCACTCATGCCAGCATGGAAAATGGATGTTAAATGATGAACTTGTATGTGTTGTTTGAAACACTGTAAGCTGCAGTAAAACCACACATCCAAGTTAAGTTGGATGTGCAAATTAATATTCTTAACAAAGACTGCTTCCATTGCTAATAGTTGATAAATGTGAGTGTGTGTGTGTGTGTGTGTGTGTAGTTAGATCTGCATGGTTATGGTAAAAACACTTAGTTAGCCTCTAGCATAGACAAGGCGGTATAGATAACACAAAAGGAGAATAATCAAGTTTATTAATCAGTGTATCCAGTACACTGCGTCCCATATCGAAATTAGAAATTCTGATCAGATGACAGCTACTATAGAGCTCCATTATCAAATAACAAAGGTTGCTTATTAAATAATAAATAAGTCTATGAATAAACAGAATGGAATTGGTAGTTATGTACTACTACACATTTCAGAAGGAACATTTCAAAATGCATCTTGTGTAACTATAAGGTACTACGTAATTATTCAGTATTCCTTCCCATCAGGTACTTGCTATATGTCAGAAATCATTTTGCTGTAACGAATTTGCATGGGTTTGGTGCTCCTTTAGAAAAACCTGTAGTACATAATTACCTATTCCTTTCAATGGCCCAGTGACTGACACTCAGTAGGATGTTATTTGCTCTTGAAATTCATATAAAGAAATTCTCACATTTATTTACGCTGTCCCTTTTAGGAAATTCAGAATTATCAAATTGGGTGAGGAAATTGCAACTTTAAGAAAGTTTTAGCAACAAAACAGTTATATTTACTGAGATTAGTAAATAAAGTTTTGTAGATAAACTAAATTTTGAGTCAGAGTTTTATCCTATGATTTGATCATAACAGTTCGGTTATTTGTCACAGATTATTAAGAAGGATTTATAGTATTTTTTTCTTTTTATATATGTTGGGGGTTAACCCATAGCTCTAGAATCAGATTAGTATCTTTCTTTTTGTTGCCTAAAATTTTCACTGGTTTTCTCAAAATGAAGTATTTTTTCAATTTATATCCATTTTCCACTTACAATCATATCTTAGTGTATCCATCCAAAAAATATAAGCAAGATTATAAACTGTTGTCCATTATTAGTATGAATAGATGGTTTTGTAAAAGAAAAAAATCAGTTTTGATCAATTTAGTGTTCAGATGAAAATTGTGAAATATCTTGAAATAGAAGAAATGACGTTACTGTCTCTTGGCTTTATACAACTTTTGGACATTTACCTACTATGGTTCATTCAAAACTTATATTTTGTTGAATTTCTTTTTCAACTATATCCCACCTCAATATTGTCAGTTATTATCTATATTAAAAAAAAAGTTGCTCTATATAAAGAGAGTTTGAGTTGAAAAGTGATAATATGGCAGTTAGGAATTGAATATACAACAGAGGAACCAAACACAGCCAACATGGTTCAGTTTTGATATCTCTAAAACTGACTGTTGTGAGGGCATTAGTGGAAATCACTTTCAAAATAGTCAACAACTTTACAATAGAAACTTTTGAACTCATTAATAATGTTAGTTCTTATTGTCTTTTGTTTTGGTTGTATAGTTTTATATTTTGAATCTGTTATAAAGATTTCATTGTTCTGCTTAGAATTTGTTTGTTATATGAGTTGTAAATCCTCTTTTTAACAAGAGAGAACTGAATTTATATTTGAAATTGAAAGAAAATTACTGGAGAAAATAAATTGGTGTATTTCAGTAAATTGCTTAAACTTGAATGAAATTTAAATAGACCAAGAGTCACTTTTAAAAAAATAAAATCATCCTGATAGCAATTCCATTCTTGTTGCTGGCAAATATGAACATTTTCCTTTTTTTTTCTTTTTTTTTCCAGATGAAAGATTTTCCATTCCTCTTTGAACCTGGCTTTGTAAATATGTACATTTTATTCTCAAAACATTATCAGTAAACAGGGAATCAGAGTAAGTTGGAAAAATACCTGTTATGTTCCCTTATTCCATTGAGTAACCCTTTACAAAATTCATTGAAGACTATCTAAACGAGTTTACAGACTTGTGCGTCTAAGTACAGTAGCATCAACAAGGGTTATTGTTGTGATAGCATCAGTGTGCAATTACTTTACAATATGTGATTTAAAAAAAAAATGATATAACTTTGTGTTATTGTCAAATCTTGAGATTTTATTAATTGTTTTTTGTTTGTTTTTATTTTTAAGATGATTGAGAAGGGAATGTTAAGTGTGTATATGCAAATGTGTGTGCAAGAAAAAGTGATGGAAAGAATATATGGTTCTATTGATTGAATAAACAACTCAAAACACCTCAAATATCAACTGGCTTTGTTGTTCTCTATATTGTATGGTTTCATTATATTGTGTAATTTATGTATAGATATTATTACCACTGCAGCTAAATGTAGAAATGTAGATGTTGTATACCTGAACTTTTTAACAGCTTTCAATACTGTTGATTGTGGGATAAACAGACTATACAATTTGTATAGTGTGAGAAAATATGGAGAACGACCAAATGATTTCTTAAAACACAGAAAATGAGAAATTGCACCTAATCACTCTCTCTCACAAAGGCTGTCAATCCCGAACAGCGTGCTCAAGAAAGCTTTTCGGGGACTGTTATTGTTTGGAGTAGCTCTAACAGATGTTATCCTCCGTTTTTAGTACAGCCACTCTGTCTAGTTATGCT
This sequence comes from Octopus bimaculoides, assembly GCF_046866305.1. Lineage (NCBI taxonomy): Eukaryota > Metazoa > Mollusca > Cephalopoda > Octopoda > Octopodidae > Octopus > Octopus bimaculoides. The sequence goes on from NC_142928.1 coordinate 53,875,755, forward strand.
GATGATACCAATATATCAGAAATAATCACGAGTTCGGATGAGATTGAAGACAATTTAATGCAGGCAAGATTCAAGTACTTCACTACCAACACCACCACCACCTCCCCACTTATCACAACCTGGACATAGGAGGGACTACAATCCAATGGTCAAAAATACATCTCTGTACTCTAGGTGCACTACTGAGAGCATTTGAAACTTGTAACATTCTGGAATGAAGAAGGGAGAGAAATGCAGTCATCTACATCTGGAATATTCTGGAGAAATTAGCACCAACTTTGGTATTGAAAGCCCTACCAACCCTGAATTGATTATTGTTGCATAATACCCAAAATTCCATTCTTTCCTGAAAACAACTCCTGGATATTCTATTGTGTACAATCTTAGATGAATGTGCACTGCAGTAACATATAACTCACTCATTACCATGTGTGAAGCTACAATAAGCTTCATAGCTATGTTTCAGTTTGAATGCAGCCAGGTAACTAAAACCACAAGAAGAGTATTAGCATATATAATAATTGTATATGAGCTGATGGCAACATGGCATCATCTTTGACATATGGTGGTTCTATCCATATCCACAAAGACACTTTTAGCACAATATAAAAGTTGTTTACCATTGCTCTCCTTCAGTTTTTTTCCTGCAGGCATAATTAAACAGTACCTTTTTATAGTTTGATAAACTGGGCTGTGTCTTAGCCACTGATATAACACAGTGCCATCAATAGGACATGAACCTCCAACAACAACTGGACATTTTTTACAGAAACCATTAAGCTATCCATGCTTTCAGTCCCTAACAGACTTTCATTTTATGTCTGCTAAATTTCAATCACAAGGCTTTGGTCAACTCAAGGTTGAGGCAGAAAATGTTTTTCAAGGTGTTGTATAGTTGGACTGAGCCTTGCTACTTCCAACTAGGTATAGATGCAAATCTAACATAGATTTTCTTCTATATAAATCCTCTACAAGTTAAGCTCTTTAAAAATATTACTGAAATTTGCTAAACCATTTAACTTGTTTTTGATAAGGCAATGCAATATTATTATCTTGATCACATACCATGACAAATAAAATATGATAATTAGGCTGAGATAGTATGAGGAAGTTAATTAAAAGAAAATTACTTTATGCTTTTATTGTTGTAAAAGAATTTCTAGCTATTTGAATGTCAATTCTATATTATAAAGTACATACAACTTCAAAATGCTAAATTGAAAATTATCCTTTTTGTGTGTGTATTTTCTCTTGTTATTTATTATATTTCTTCATTTAATTATAGGAATTTTTGTCTGCCAAGTAATGCATATCAAGAAATTACTTGTGATAATTAGCATTTGTAGTTATACTGTAATGAGAATTAGAACGTTAAATTATTTTCAACTTCCATATAAACTAATGGTTTTTAGTCTGTTCTTAATTCTAGCAATTCATAAATATTTTCAATTCACCTTACTCTTATTTTTTTATAGGCACAGTTAGGATTATAATTGTGTTTGCGCAATTGTGTGATTCTAAGTTTTATCTTGGAATCTCATCGTGATGGCACCTTTGCCCAGCGTCGCCTTTCTGGCACTTGTGCCCGTGGCATGTGTAAGGACTTTCGAGTGAGATCATTGGCAGTGCCCCTGGACTGGCTCTTGTGCAGGTGGCACGTAAAATACACCATTTTGAGTGTGGCCGTTGCCAGTACCACCTGACTGGCCTTCATGCTGGTGGCACGTAAAAGCACCCACTACACTCTCGGAGTGGTTGGCATTAGGAAGGGCATCCAGCTGTAGAAACTCTGCCAAATCAGATTGGAGCCTGGTGTAGCCATCTGGTTTCACCAGTCCTCAGTCAAATCGTCCAACCCATGCTAGCATGGAAAGCGGACGTTAAACGATGATGATGATGATGATTCATTATCAGATTTCAAAAAGAATTTGAGATCTTTCAAGGCTTGAAATGTATTCACATCATCATTATCATCATTTAGGGTCCATTGTCCATGCTGGCATGGGTTGGAGGGTCTGACCAGGGCTGGAAGGCTGCACCAGACTCCAGTCTGATTTGGCATGGTTTCTATGGCTGGATGCCCTTTCTAACACCAACCACTCTGAAAGTGCAATGGGTGCCATTTGCATGATACTGGTGGCTTGATAGGTCTTCTTCTCAAGCACAACATAATGCCAAAGGTCTTGGTTTTTGCCTCCATGAGGTCCAACACTTGAAAGGTGCTTTTTATGTGCCATCAGCGTGGGTACCAGTTACATGACCCCAGCATCAGCCACAACTAGGATTTCATTTGGCTTGACAAGTCTTCTCAAGCATAGCATATCACCAAAGGTCTCAGTCACTAATCATTGCCTCTGTGAGGCCCAAAGTTTTAAGATCATGCTTCACCACCTTATCCTATGTCTTCCTGGGTCTACCTCTACCACAGGTTCCCTCCACAGTTAGAGACTTGCACTTCTTTACACAGCTGTTATCGTTCATCCACATCACATGACCATACTAGCGCAGTCTTCTCTTTTGCACACCACATCTGATGCCTCTTATGCCCAACTTTTCTCTGAAGATGCTAACACTGTCAAGCATGCACATTGACATTGCACATCCAGTGAAGCATACTGGCTTCATTTCTTTCAAGCCTATATATGTCCTTGGGTGTCACAGCCCATGTTTCACTGCCATGTAGCATAGCTGTTCACACACTTCTGATTAGTATAGAAGAGTATTTTCAAGATTTGAATATTATAAGGATTTTTCACTTTTATTGCTTTTTAAGAATTGCCAGCTGTACTTCTGTCGTTATCATCATCATCATCATCATCGTTTAACGTCCGCTTTCCATGCTAGCATGGGTTGGACGATTTGACTGAGGACTGGTGAAACCGGATGGCAACACCAGGCTCCAGTCTGATTTGGCAGAGTTTCTACAGCTGGATGCCCTTCCTAGACCAATAAAATTTATTATTTGTACAATAATTATCTGTACAGTCATTTTAGTCGCATATATATATATATGTATATATAATAATTTGCACACATCTACAAAATGACTTTCTAAAATGAAATTCCATTATGCAGCTGAGGAGTACATTTTCATTGTACATTTTATGTAGTGTTCTCACTACATGAATAAATGAAGTTTGTACGAAACGTACGTACTGCTATAACCTATTGAATTTTTGTTGCTTTTCTTCAAATATATATATATATATATATATATATCTGTGTGTGTGTATATATGTAGAATAGTTAAACCTCAGTGCCATGAAAACTAGCAGTATTGTATAATTAACAAATTTCAGTTTATAGAGTTGCATTTAAGAACTTCAATAGTCCTGAGTCAGAATTCAAGCATCTGTACTGCAGCCTTTTTCTACAAATTGTGCCACTGCCATGCTTAAAAAATAATTTAAAAAATAGTGACTAGATATGACATCATTTCCTTGAAATTGTGTTTGAACTTGGTCTTTATTCTCAGGAATACACCTGGAACCTATATTTTGGTAACTATATATTTGTAGCAAACAGTGAAAGTTGAGTCACATTGTTTCCCTATGACACTTAATGCTGTTAATTTGACAATGCTATCACTACTTACGTAACCATTCCTTCCAACATGTATCTTCATTCAATTAAGAGGCATTATTCTCAACCATTTGTTCATTCTTTCAAAAGCAAGTAAAAATTTTCCTATTTTGAAAACTACTGTCCAATTATCACAATATTCAGTACAGAACATGATTTTTAGTTACAACTTTCTCAAAAAATTTGAATCACCTACAGGCCCATATATCTATGATAATCTTATTTTACAACAACGTATTGAATGTAACTCTATCCTTCATTAAGAAAAATGTTCATTATAAAGCAAGTTGAGAAACCCTTAATTTATTCAAGGGAGACATATTTGCTAATTTTACCTAAGAGAGATATTTGCGATTATGTTCATAGACAAAGTAATGTGACATGAATCAGTGAAAAATTATTTTTTTATCAAATTTTAAATGTTAGATCTTTTCACTCTTAGCTGAAAAACTGTTGAGAGATTGAAAGATTCTTTGGACAATACTTATTTAAACCATTCTTAATTGGATACTCATGGATCACCAAAGCAACTAAAATACAGCCATCTGCAACTTTGCCAATTTGTGATTAGGCATTTGATTTGAATTATCTCAATAGTTGTTGTTGCATACTGGAATGAAAATTAGAACTGATATACTAAAAACTGATAACACAAGACTAGTCAGCTCTGTTGTATCTGATGTTGAAGACAACTAACATGCTAAATCCTTATAACAGTTTTAAATAGAAAGTAGATGTACATTCTTTTTTATATTGAATCTCATGAACTGCTAATTCCTATTTTCCCACTGATAGTTGTGAAGTTAGGAAAAATTGTTGAATTACTGTTAGGATATGTTAAGGCAGTGAGCTGACAGAATCGTTAGCACACTGGAAAAAATGCTTGGCAGCATTTTGTCCATCTTCACATTTCGAGTTCAAATACCACCGATGTCAACTTTACCTTTCATCCTTTCAGAATTGATAAAATAAGTACCAGTTGGACACTAGGGTTGATGTATCCCCCATCCCTAAAATTGCTGGCCTTTTGTCAAAATTTGAAACCATTTTATTAGGGTATGTTCCATTTGGTATTACCAGATAGCCATTGCTTACCTAGGGAAACTATAAGGTATGTGTTAAAAAATTTGTTTGCACTTTTACTTAATTCATGCATGAGGTGGGAGTGTTTTTTCTTAAAATTCCATAAAAGAGATGTGTGCCACTAAAGTAGGATTTCATAGATATCATTACTATTAACACCTCCATTGCCTTGTTAAAACAGACATGGCAGCCCTGTGGTATAAAAACTGTAAGTGCCATTTTGCAATGAGCAATAGCGAAGACTTTGGGTGGAGGAATATATATATATATATATATATATATACTAGATCCTGAGAGACACAAACATGGCTATTTATTGCATGTTGGCAAATACTTGCACAAACCACTCTCTTTTCAACTACTGAAAACTGTTCCCCAGTTACCAAATTATTCTTCTCATCAAGTTTACAACTTTAGAGCAGCTACAATCAATGCAAGTACTATGAAAGGAAGGTCCAGTGAGATTGTTGAAATGCTAGATCAGAGGAGTATAGAAGTGTGCTGCTTGTGAAAGATAAGATGAATAGAAGCCTGAGCCTGACTTCTCACAAGCAAGAAACAAAGGCATAAATTTTGGAGGTAGGCAATAGTGATGGTGTCTATCTGTGAGTGTAATGCATATTTTTACAGAGAAATGGCAAGAGATGATCACAGTAGTCAGAGTGTCCAATAGGACAATTAATTTTAGTCTAATACAACAGCAGCATTTATCTCTACATATGCTCCTCAGTTGGGACTGGTAGATAAATAGGACTGATTTTACAAGGCCCTTTTACAGATTGTCTCAACAGGAATTTCATCATCATGGCTAGTAACTTCAACAGACATGTCAGGCAGCACTCTGATGGATTTTGTGATGTACATGGAAGCGACAGTTTCAGTTTTAGAAATGAGGAAGGAACAAGGATGGTGGAGTTCTGTGATACAAATGGTGATCTGTAAAACTAATTTCAGGAAATCAGCTAGCCGCCTGATTAAATATTAACCTGGTGGACTCAAACCAGATTTACTACATCCTCTCCAGAAAATGGGGGTACACAGATGGTTGTAAATGCAAAGTCTTTTCCTGGCGAAGACTATACAATCTTGTATAAGTGGCTTGTAACTTCAAACTTGGAACTAGGTGGATTAAGAGTCCTTCAGGAAAAGGAAGATACATAAACTTATAGATCTGTTGAACAATCAGAAATTTAGAGAAGTACTAGTTGAAGCATTTCACAAAAAGGAGGAAGAAATATAGATGTAAAGCATAGAGGGACAAACAGCATATAGGACCTAAAGCATACGGACTTAGGGTTCCAATGGGACAATCAAATGAAGACTGAAGATCAAACATGTAGCTGGTACAAGCTTCTAACCAGACCAAAGTTGATGTGGTGGGTTGCACAGTGAAGTAGACAGAGTCATAAAGACTTAGGGACAGAACTGGAAGAACAGGGACAGCAAAGAATTATACCAGGTAGCAAGAAGCGAAGCTAGGTGAGAAACAGAAAGTAAGGGGTTTGCCAGTGTTCTACAGTGAGAGAACCAGGTGCATGAGGTGTTCCAGAATGCAAGGCAGTATCTCAGAGGAAATTGGGAAGTTGTAGAAGACAAGTGTGTGGAGATGGACTAGTGCATGCTTGAACTAATTATTTTGAAAGCAAAGAGGTATGGAAGTGCTACTATGAAAGGGGAATGCATGAGCAAAAGATAGTCTTCCCAACGTGGACCTGGCAGAGGGACCAGTTATTCTAGTCGAGTGTGTAAAAGATAAAGCAATATAGGATGTGAAGACAGGCAAAAATCCTGGACGATCTTAAAATATATAGTCAATCAGGAAGGTGACACATTGTGACTGCATAGCAGTAGGATAGTCAACTGTTACAAGAGTAAAAGAAACGTCTTAGAGAAAACTACAGCAGTAATCAAATTGTGGGATTAGGTCATGAAAGTTACAAAAAGTGTTATAGCTCAATCAATTCATCATCATCATTATTTGACGTTCATTTTCAATGCTGGCATGGATTGGATGGTTTGACATGAGCTGATAAGCCAGAGAGCTGCACCAGTCCCCAGTCGTCTGTCTTGGCAGGGTTTCTACAGCTGGATACCCTTCCTAATGCCAACCACTTTACAGAGTGTACTGGATGCTCTATTACGTGGTGCCGGCACATGTACTTTTCTACATGGTGCCAGCACACATTTTTTTTTATGTGGCACTGGCACAGGTGCTTTTTACGTGTCAGGAGTACAGATGCTTTTACGTGACGCCGGCACGAGTGCCTAATTCTATTTAGCTTGACGTGTCTTCTCAAGCACAGCAAATTGCCAGGAGTCTCGGTCCCTTTACATCTCCTCAGTGAGGTTCAATATCTGAAGATCCATTCTCACCACTTCGCTTCATGTCTTCCTGGATCTACCCCTTCCGCAGTTTCCCTCCACAATTAGAGCTCGGTACTTCTTTATGTAGTTGTCCTCATCCATACGCATTACGCGAACATGCCAGTGTGGTCTCCTCTCTTAAGAAAGGAATTAGCTTCCGTGGAATACAGTTTTGTTTTGTTCCAGGAAGTATTATTGATGCTTTCTTCCCGGTAACGTAACTTCAAGAGAAATATTTAGGGAAAAGCAATCCGTTGGAATTCGCATTTACCAACCTAGAAAACGCCGGCAATGGAGTCCCTCTCTCTGTGACCTGGGGGTTGCTGTGACAGCCAGGAGTATACAAATGGTTTGAGTGAATCATATAGGCCATGTACACGGTTGCTGTTAGTAATGTGAGATTTAAAAACGAGTATAGCGACGAATTTAGAGTGCAGGTTCACCAGGACTTGGTTTTAGTTCCTTCCTATTCATTATAGTTCCCAGGCCATAACAGAGAAGTTAAAAGCCGGATGCCCTTGGGAGCTTATTTATATCTAGGAAGATCTTTAGAGTCTGTAGATAGTTTTTGTTACCTAGGTGACCTAATTAGCAGTAGAGGAGAATGACCAGAAAGAATAGTGGTGAGAATAGGAACAGGCTGGGGCAAGTTTAGATACCTATGACCTCTGTTGGTAACAAAAGATTTCTCCGTCAAGAGAAAGTTGATAGCATGACACTTGTATTTCAACTGAAATGCTACATGATAGTGAGATGTGGGTGCTAAATGCAGAAGATTTGCAAATACTAGAAAGAAATGACACTTTCATGTTCTAATGGATGTGCCTGAGCCACAAAGTACAAATATGTTGAGAGGAAAGCTGGTCATAAGAGGAACCTGTTGGAAAAAAAACTGGTCATATGAGGAACCTGTTGAAAGAAAAACTGGTCATAAGAGGAATCAGTTGAGAGAAAACCTGTTCATAAGAGGAACCCGTTGAGAGAAAGATTGTTCATAAGAGGAACCAGTTGAGTGAAAAATTATCCGTTAAGAGGAACCTGTTGAAAGATAAACTGGTCATAAGAAGAACCCGTTGAGAGAAAAAGTGTTCATAAGAGGAACCCGTTGAGGGAAAACTGGTCATAAGAGGAACCCGTTGAGGGAAAAACTGGTCATAAGAGGAACCTGTTGAGGGAAAACTGGTCATAAGAGGAACCTTCTGAGAGAAAAAACTGATCATAAGGGGAACCAGTTGAGGGAAGACTGGTCATAAGAGGACCCTGTTGAGAGAAAAACTGGTCATAAGAGGAACCAGATGTAATAGCAAGGGAGACTGCAGGATTTCGGACATGTGATGTGTATTGATAAGGAATCTTAAAGTAGCGCTGATTGCTTAATATGGACGGAAAAGGAAAGCCTCCAGTGGAAGGTCCGTTTATACATACACACATACAGACATTATATATATATATGTATATTCATTTCTAAGGGTCGCGACTGAAACACGTTTTCACCAACCGCGTCACGAATTTGTCCTCCTTTTGTTTAGACACTCCCTTAATTTCATACTATATGTCTTTGCCAACAACATGAAGGTAGATGAACAGTCTAAAATACTTTTGATCTGCTTCGGTTTTCCTTTCTATTTTAGCCTGTTCTTCTATTTTTTTGTTTATTCAAATCATGTCTTCCTCTTCGAGAAACATTGTTATCACAGCAATGCGAAACGACTTTCCAGAAAGATCTGCTATAAATAACATCTCATTTTTTCACTGTTCAGTGAGTTCAATTATACTGTCTCTTCTATTTACTTATACTATTTTCTTTCGTTAAATTGTATTTTTATTTTCCTACTTTGGTTGGTAATATAAAGACAGTACTTAATTTCCATAAAATCTACAAATTCACAAAGGTTCGTAAAATACGAACTAAGCAAAACTGTAATATAGGTGTGAACTATCAATAGAATGGGAAACGTAACGATGGACTACCCATGGCTGCCGTCTGAGGAATAAACGTATGCTATTTATAAACAGTGCTCTGTGAACCATCGAGCTATAATCGTTCTTATCTTCACAACTGACTACCTAGCCGCATAACTTCACACACGCGCACGTGCGCGTATATGTGTGTGTCTGTGCATACACACACACACACACACACAAACACACTGAGAATTTGTTTGGGGGTTTGAAAATTCACCTGAATCTCAAAACGTGTAGTCATTAAAAAAATTTGTGATAGATTTATTCAAATACCAAACCGTTTTCAATAATTTTTTGCTTATTAGTGGTAAAAATAAATAAATAAAGAGAGTTTAAAGTTACAAGGTAACATTGGGAAAAACGTGTTTAAACGATCAAATGTTCACAGAAATTTCAGTGAGTTTTACAGAGATAGACAGTAATGTAAGTTTAAAATGTTTGATGAGGAATGATAAATATACATGATTGAAAGTTCAGTCATATCAGCATATACCGAGTTTCATAAGAGATGACCAGATCTTTTTAAACCATACTCCAAGAAAAAACCAGCATGGACTCTCTTTTGGTTTCATTTGATGTAATAAACCTCTACACCTCGATTCCTCACGAATACGGAGTAGAAGCTATACAATTCTAACTCTGACCGAATTGGAAAAGGATTTATTATTGAGGGACTAAAATAACTGTTTTAATTCCAATGAAAATACCTACAGACAAAAATCTGGGACTGCGATGAGAACGAGGCTAGCCCCTCACTTTAGCTAACCTTGTTATAGCATACTTAGAAGTTCAAATATACTAACACGCCAGACTGAAATTTGGCGACAACTTCCAAAAATATTTTCTTGCCAACTACAAATGTTACCCGAACGATTGTTTTATTCTGTGGTCACATAACCTTCATCAACTCTTGGAATTTAAAATATTAATTAGTAACATTAACCGCAATATCAAATTTACAATGGAATACAGTCACAAACAGCTACCCCTTCTGGACATTTTAATCATAAAAAGAGATACTAACATTGAAATCGACATCTACTTTAAACCAACAGACTCAAAAAAATATCTACTATTCTCTTCAACGAGCTTGACCTTGAAGGACAGACTGATGGTACACAGGCAACAGATTCGGGACCCCACGACCAAGAATATTTCTGTAAGTTAATACTTAGATCAATGCCCCGCCAACAAAATTCCGAAATACCAGAGTTTCCCTCTCTTATCAATGCATCAGAAACACTTCAACCCAATTCCGATTAAATAAGGAAAATATGTTTAGTAAAACATATAAACCACAATTAAATAACTTATAGTAACAGACCAGAAAGAGAAATTCCAATTTATTCACGAAAAGCGACCAGAGACAACATTGTGCGAAAGTAGATTTCTATGCGTGTAGGCATCTCGATAGTCTTTCAGAAATTCTATTAAGTATCTTTTCATTAGCCCACAGAATAGACAGGGATTCCTCGGAGCAGAGACGACATCCCCTGGAAATTGCACTGTATGGTTTTGCATGTCTAACTATGGCCCAGGTAATGTAGTATTTCGTATCAGTCTCTTTCAGTCGCCATATAAAATCTGCCAAAGATGTCGAATGTCTCTTATTGATTGATCTAAAGCTGGCAACATGATTACGATAACGATTCTTAAATGAATCAGCCGTTTGCCCAATGTAAACATAGGGCCCTCCTCTTGTGTGTACGGTACATTTATATACAAGATTTATACTCATACAGAGATTCATCAAAGGGCATTTTGATTTATCCCTGCATGAGCATTTATCGTTTTTATTTGTACATAAAGCAGTCCTGACTTCATTTACCGGCGTTGTTATCGTGTTAGCTGTACCATAAGTATTTCTACTACTACAAATTGGTCAAAGTTGATGATTATCAATGCTGTTTACATCTCCTTGGTTGGCATTTAGATGTAAATGCTTGCTATATCCAGTAGGTGAGTTATTGAACTTTTGTCGTATTTTGCTATTGTTTATGCGATGCACAAGCTGCTCCAAATTAGCAGAGTTAGCGTAGGATACCTTCACGGTATGCCGATTAAAAATAGCATGGTACCGATTAGATTTAGGAAAACACTTGTCCAAAGCAGCCAAAAATATTCCAGCGATATACATATATGCATATATACATATATGTACATACATATATATGTATATGTTTATGCATATATGGGTACAGGACGTCACAAAACGTAAACAACATGAAATACGTAGACAAACTTGGGTGCGCGAATAACGAGAGAAACAAACGGAAAACAAGACAAGTAACATAAGAAACGACCCTTCGTCAGTTGTCGGCTGTCCATCTACTCCTCATTTCGAGCAATTAACGGCAATATGTAGCTTCGAAAGGCAGTTGCTTCCGCGAACCAAAATAAATTTGGGATTTGCGGAGGGATAAAGTTGGTCACAAAACAGGACAGTGGAGACATACAACAAACCAAACGAAAACAAACATGGAGGGCCGTTAGGCCAGACGAGGTAAAGTAGCGAACGCTAGGGGAATATTGTCTTTGACAAGAGAAAAGATAGAAGCGGAGACAGATAAGAATGCGTCTTGTCTGTAAGACAGATTGAAAAAAAGAAAGATGATCACGCTTGGAAAAGAAAGATGGACGATGGTCACGTGTGAGCAACAAGAGAGAGAGAGAGAGATAGAGAGTAAAGGAGAAAGGTGCAACTGCCTTTCGAAGCCTCATATTATCGTTAATTGCTCGAAATGAGTAGATGGACAGCCGACTACTGATGAAGGGTCGTTCTTTATGTTACTTGTCTTGTTTTTGCATTTGTTTCTCTTGTTGTTCGCATGCCCAAGTTTGTTTTCGTATTTCATGTTGTTTAAGTTTTGTGACGTGCTCTTCCAATATATGCGTATATATACACATATATATATATGTATGTATGTACATTTATGTATGTATATGTGCATATATATATATATGTGTGTGTGTGTATGTATATATATATACACCCCCACACGCATACATACATACATACATACATACATACATATATAGGCGCAGTAGTGGCTGTGTAGTAAGAAGCTTGCTTGTTCAGTCCTACTATAGCCTCAGGCCGACCAAAGCTTTGTGAATGGATTTGGTAGACGGAAACTGAACAAAGCTTGTCGTGTATATATATATATATATATATATATATATATATATATATATATATATATATATGCGAGTGTGTGTGTGCTTTTGTGTCTGTGTTTGTCCCCCCACCATCACTTGACATCCGATGCTGGTGTGTTTACGTCCCTGTAGCTTCCGGCTCGGCAAAAGAGACCGATAGAATAAGTACTAGGCTTACAAAGAGTAAGTCCTGGGGTCGATTTGTTCGACTGAAGGCAGTGCTCCAGCATGGCTGCAGTCAAATGCCTGAAACAAGTAAAAGGAGAATAAAAGAATGACTCGTGGGAAGATTTCAAAATATTCAGTTATGGTGTTTGCAAAGATGTTCAGGACTTTATGGAAAGAAAATATTACGACTGGTTTGATGAAAATAATGAAATTCAGACACTATTAAATGTAAAAAAAATATAGCGCTTACGAAAGTTCTTTGAAGGGAACCAGAAATGCATTAAAAAATGCATGCTATTATTATTAAGGCGGCGATCTGGCAAAGTCATTACCACGCTGGGTGAAATACTCGGCGGTATTTCGTCCGTTTTTACGTTCTGAGTTCAAATACCGCCGAAGTCGACTTGGGCTTTCATATTTTCTGAGTCGAGGAAATAAGTATCAGCTGGGTACTGGAGTCGATATAATCCCCACAAAAGTCTCAAAAAATATACTTAGCATGGATTTTTAGCCTACACACAACCACGCGCACATAATGTACTTCATTCAGAGTTATTCTTCATACCTGCTACGAATCAGGTTCCTTTGCGCGCACTCCTTTTTAACGTTACCTTTTACGACCGCATTTTATTAGTTGTGATTTTGTTGCATTTTCATGCTTCTATAGTCACACTTTGTTATCGTCTTCTACTTACATGCTACAGGGTTTTATTATCGTGTTTTCGTTGCATCTTTGTGATTTTATAGTCGCTATTTTTTTTCAAAGTTCCTGATGTTTTAGATATTGTGGTAATTATTATCTATTTATTGGTTTATGGCGAAAATGAATTATGTCAATTATTAGCACACAAAACTACATCATTACACCAAATATTAAATCAATTGGAACAGAAATTGCAGAAATTGAAAAGTGGCAGCCAAACAGAAAAGATTCTTTGTGAGCCTATGTCAATAACTATTAATGACTTGTAGTTTCGATCTCGTTGTTTGTTTACATCTGACGTCTCGAATACGAAACGTCGTAACAGAATCAGCGCTGGCTATAATTTCCATAGAAAATCTGGAGATATGACTTTGTAGTAACGCCTTGTCTCATGCGCATGCGTGGAGTTCAACATCTAAAACGTTCCCGCTCTTTTCATTCTCTTTCTCGGCCGGCCGACCATGAGCTCAGACGTGTCAAGCAGTCTCTCCAACATTCCAACTCTGGAGACAGCTCGGCGTCTCAGCAACCAAGGGCGAAGTGCTGCCTATTTCCTCTGTAAATAAATATTGTTGTGTTGATGGTTCAGAATCTGCGTTCCGTTGTTTCTTCAGAATTTAATGTACGGAAGCGGGTATACACCTAATGGTGTAACACCACTTTCCTACAACTTTAATACGTGATATGTCGATGACATTTTTGAGAATGAAGTTGTAACTAAAGGACAAGGAGCAATAAAAAGCTTCCTGTTAGTTACTGATGTTCTAACTGAATGTGGTTTAATGCAGAAACATTTTGCAACTCTTGTGGTTGCTGTTCATATAATGTAAAGACTTATTTCATTTTATAACTTTATTCGTTTTTCAAATATTGCCAGTTTTGTTTTCATTGAGCAAGGATATTTTATTACACTACATGGAGTGCGCAAATCAATGCCAAGGAAGTCAAATGGATGCCTGCAAAGGAAAGAAAACAGGACAAGAATAAAATAATTCAAAACATGCTGAGCCAACGCTGAAAAAGAAGGAAAAAAGATGATTAGCAGAGTTCATCAAAAGACTCTGCGGATCTGTGTTCAACCGATAAAGCTAATTCTTTTGATGCCAGGTAACATGCATCCTACAGGAGATCAGAGAGCAGATATGACAGAATTAGAAGCAGAAAAGGATGTTCAAATTAACCCTTGCCATGATACTATAAAGGAAGGGTGGAAGCTAAGCCCCAAAATACATACCTAGGAGACATCCGAAAAGGACATACATTACTTTTGCAAAATGGAAAACATTGGCATCAAGACTGAGGCTACACACAATAACTGAAGCCAAAACTATTGTATTGATGGAAATCGAAAAGAATATATTTGATATTCTACAAAGCAGAATCTAGCTTTCCTTAGTTACAACGAATATCAATTTTCACTGACCAAAGAAAGATTACAACATTTCAACCACCTCAGGTTGAAATGTTGAAATGCTGAAAAAGCACCCAAAGAGATTAGAGCGCAATACAATGTAAACTACGTTATCGATCTTTTATCTTGTACCAAAATCTCAGAAAGAAGTTCCCTAGAAAATTATGTAAAGCGCAAGTTTATCAGAGACATAAAGTCTGAGAAGTCCTTTAGCGTCATGATCAACTGAAATGTGTAGATATGTTGGAAAAAAAAAGTTGAAGTGAAAGATGTATTTAAAAATTTTTCCCTTCAAAGAAAATAAAAAAAAAGCAACTGATCTCAGTTATGACATTTTAAAGATATGCGAAGGGTTAGCATGAGTATTTTGATGTGCTGCGCTGAAGGTTACGTTAACGCTGCCAGTTGGGATCAATGAAGGAGTGCAGTCATTCTCAATAGAAAGAACAAGAAACCATATTTTTAGTGGATGTGCAGTCCGGTTAGCGCTGTTTTATTGAAAATACATCGTATGGAACATTTCCACTTTAGGACTCTTGAGGCAATACATTTACCTTACTGCTTCAACCAATTGATAGCATGTGTAATGGGCTACATTAGAGCACCAGTCAAAAGATAATTAACAACGTACTGGAGTGGTCATCAGGATGTAGTTAAGACACTTAAAGAAAGTTCGATGAGACTGTGGCGACGATTAAACCTTTTCTGATCCAGATGAAAATTAACACGCAAGAGGAGTAACAAGATTTTTTTACATGCTGTTTTAGCGCGTCCTTTCGGGGGACGACTAAAATATGTTATATACTTAATTCGTTAGCAACGAATAACTACGACGACACAGAGTGCACAATGTCTTCAACAAAAGAAAATGTACAGTGAAAATGTACACATAAAAATGGAAGTTCAATTCAAACGTATTCATACAAGTGGAAACTTAATTCAAACAAACGTGTTTATGCAAGTAGAAATTCAATTCAAACAAACGTATTCATACTAAGGACAATTGGTTGCAATTCACTTAAGAATTTGTTGAGTGCGTCTTGCCAGACTTCAGGTCAACATAACAAATTGACACTAGAATAGGTCAAAGGAAAGTTCTTATCTAACGACCGCTTGTATTGTCTGCCACCGGTGCGTAATGTAAGAACAAGAGAGAGTTTCAAGTCCCAACGAAATTAGTTTAGCTAGTTTCAGCTACCATACTGGACTTGCAAACGTTGATCAGCCAAAAGAGAAATGTTCCGCGTGAGTCGACATGTATATCTGTACAGAGCAAAAACGCGACTAACTTGGTTCTGGAGACGACAGTCTTTATGGCTACGCCGTTCAGCGCCGCCTAGCTGCTAACTATGCGCAAGAGGAGATAACTCGGGATTATACCCCTTTTTAAGGTAAATTAACCTTATCACATTAATAACGTCACCGGTGTTCACACGCCTACACTCTTGTTAATTTTCCTCCACTGTTCTACCTGTCCTTTTATTTCATTGTTCCGCCGGTGATGTACTTCTGTACGTTAATCTTATACAGCAATCTTCAGACTAAAGGCTTAGCTCTTGGCAAAGTGGTGACAAAGCGAAAGGCGTAGAGTCTTTCTCTACATGAGGAGCGCATTTACCCAGTGGAGTATACAAATAAACAGGTGCTTTTAAAATCGCATGAATATGAAATTGCAATAGAGGGAAGAGTCAAGTTCAAGAGAAGGATGGTAGGGGAGCAAGCAAGTAATGTTGAATGTATTCCGCAAGAAGATAATTAGAAGACGACGTTTGAGAGCATTAATGGCTTCCTTATCATTGGCACCGATTTATAATTACATTACATTTATTATCATGAAAATTCAACTTGTTTCAAATTTAGTGCGAATATTTCATTTTTATTATTATTATTGATCGTTTATAGGAATCAATTATTTGTTAACAAATTTCATTCAAAGAAAATTGATGCAATTAATTACTTTACAAAGTCAAGTTGGTGATTATTTTGACTGTAAAGTTAAAGAATTTGATATTTAGACCTGTAGTGAGAATATTCAGCAAAAACCGATGTCGCGATTCGCTGGAATGTTGCACAGCATGATCAGCTAATTTGACCAATCACGATTTCGCCTGGAAAGAATATTACTCACGTGACCAACAAATCTAGCCAATCACTTCACGTGGAATAGGCTCCAGTGACCAAATCAGTTTTTGGCATCTTCCTTTCTGAACCTTTCTGAACCTTTCTATCGGTATAAAATGAAACACACACGCGACTGAGACCCAGAGAGTTTTGAGATGCAGCAGACGACATGGCGAAAAGACACGGGCAGCGGCTGAAACTAGCTATTTTCATTATAACGAACTCTCGGTAGTAATACAATGACTAACAGTAACTTTTCGGATACTATTACAATAACATCTAAACTCCCAACATTTGTTGTAATGCTATTTCAATTATACCTATTTTAATAGCATCCAAACTCTCTCAATAAGAAATAAAGTTTGTTCGTAAAAATTTCAACAAGTTCCGTCGTTTTCTTCTATGTACAACTGTTGAAACAGCTAGCACTCAATAGCCAATAGTATGTTTGCAACATCAAAAGTCACATATAACTTCTAGCAGTTAGCAAATCAGCTCCAATACAAGTGATAATCGACATCCACCAATCACAAATCCATATTATTTGGGCAAAGCCGTGAAAACTGGTTATCAATTAAGCTATTCATGGATGTTATATATAGATAAAAAAAATAATGTATAAAATACTAAAATAATCCATTAATGCATTTTAAGTAGCAATATCGTTTAAAATCAACAAAATTTTGATGTAGTTCTTAAACATTTTTATTTCCAATTCTGGTTTTCTTATCAAATTTCATTTTACCCACATGAAACTATGCAAATGGAAACACAATTAGATGTGCAGATAATGTTACTGGTTGATTGACTCACTGTTATTACCATTACATCCAGTGATATACAAGTGGTAACAATATCATAAGTTTACTGTAGTGGATGACGCCTAGTGACGCAACTGTTGATATCATATAGAAGTGACTTGCGTAATTGTTTATTATTTTCTTTTTCTAGTTTATGATTGTTAACAATTGAAAATAAGGTCATCACAAATCTTAATTTTGTGTCTTTGCTCAGTTCAGAAACGGTCGAAGGAATTTCTTTATCTTTTGGTAAAATGAGGTTAATGAAACCGGTTTTGTTGGTTGGTAAATTCCCATGTTATTTATTGTTGTATAAACATACTTGCTATTAAAATTATTTTCAAAATGCTGATTCATTTTTGAATTCAATACAAACAAAATATGATCTCAATTGAAGTGGCCTAAATGAAACTGAACCTCATTGTGTATTGTGAAAAGTTGAGCAATTTCAAGTCTGTAACATGAAAGATTTCAATAACATTCCTCCACCTCCATATATTCTGTTCACTAAGGTTGAATGATTTGTCAATAAATAAGCGATATCCTGCTGGGCTCCGAGTTCAAAAATCCCCGAGGTTCGATTTTGCCAAACATCAATAATGCACTGCATTGATTCAATAGCTATACTCGTTTCTTTCAACAACTGGCATGATATCAACATAAATGAGTTAAATAAAAACTTGAAATTTCGATAGTGAAGACGTTTTATCAAAATAACTGATATACAGGGATTCTCTGTGTCAGAAGAGCAATAAGTTTCTAAAAGCTTGTCGTCACTTGAATTCATGTAACATTGTTTATGGGACACTGGCAACTCAACCACATCATCCTATATAACTTCTTTAAACCCTATATCATTTGTAAGTGTCGCATAGACTTTCTGCTTGTGAAAAAACTGTAAAATCTCGGATATAGTTTGGCATATATTTTTCCAAACATTTTTCAAATTTGAGGGTTTCACATCATCCCATGATTCAACTAGTTTATCCATTATGCTGAACTTGTTCCAGACGTCTCTAAAAGTTCTTACACACTGTGCCTTGAAATTAGCTATCACACATTGATCTATTGGCTAGAGAAAAGAAGCTATATTCTTGGGGATATATTCTACTCTCACATTCTGTGAAAGCTCATTTAAATATATTGGGTGGTTTGGTGTATTGTCTAAAACAGTGGTCCCCAACCTGTGGTCCGCGGGCCTCTGGTGAACTAAATTCAAAATTTCATATATATATATATATATATATATATATATATATATATATATATATATATATATATATATATATATATATATATATATATATATATGTATATGTATATATATATATATATATATATACATACATACACACACACACAAAAGGATAAGCATATTAAATGAGGTCTATGGGAAAACTCATTTAAATAAAAGAGTTGGGAACCACTGTGAAAAGGTTGGAAACCACTGGTCTAAAAGAAGGTATGCTTTGCTGGAATTATTATGTTTGGCAGTGAACTTTTCTATAGCAAAGAAAAAAAAAATGTTTGTGAAATGTTTGTGAACCATTCTTTGAAAAGCTTCTTAGTTATCCATGCTTTGCTATTTGAATGCCAAATCAGAGACAAATTTAATTTGGCGTAACCCTTGGAAGGGATACACGAGTAGGGGTTTCAATTTCATATCACCAGCGTCCTCCCGAAAAAAAAAAAAAAAAAAATAAAACGTCAGATGATTCACGGAAGCTTTAAATCATCGTGTTGAATTTTCTTCTAGAGAAATAAAAGTTCAAGCATGAGCTGCTACGAAAGTGTAATTTCATTATCAGTTTTTAAATTCTTACAATTTATCCAAGTCTCCGTAAGAGCTAAATTACAGACATTGTTATATTTCGGAATGGTCATTTTCCCCCTTGCCTAATAAACACATACACTATATATTCGTTCTTCGCTCCTTCATTATGGTTCTTATTTTATCTTATGTCCATTGTCTGGAAATCTTCCGTCACATACTTTTTACTTCTTTGAACATCAACATCATGTTCCATATATGAAATGTAATGGAGATAGCTATTAATAGCCCTTTCTTTAATACGTTGACTCTATCTCCCAGTACGGCTTTCCTTAAAGCCAGATCTCAGTAGCAGACTTTCACCCTCGAAAAATTTATTGAAGATTAGTGTTATTGCCACTCGACATCAATAAAGTATTCGGTCATATATACTACGCATTTCTTTGGGCAAAACTGCCTGCCTTTTGACCCTCAACCATTTCTCTCTCTCCCCCTCTCTCTCTCTCTTCTCTCTCTCTCTCTTCTCTCTCTCTGTCTTCTCTCTCTCTGTCTTCTCTCTCTCAGTCTTCTCTCTTTCTCTCTTCTGTCTCTCTCTCTCTTCTCTCTCTCTCTTCTCTCTCTCTGTCTTCTCTCTCTCTGTCTTCTCTCTCTCTGTCTTCTCTCTCTCTGTCTTCTCTCTCTCTGTCTTCTCCCCCCCTTCTCTCTCTCTCTTCTCCCCCTTCTCTCTCTCTTCTCCCCCCTTCTCTCTCTCTTCTCCCCCCTTCTCTCTCTCTCTTCTCCCCCTTCTCTCTCTCTCTCTCTCTCTCTCGCTCTCTCACTCACCCACACTCCATATCAATTCTGGGATCCTCAACGGTTCGGTTTGTCATCCATACATACAACACGCTATAATCAGTATTCCTGCATTCAAATAATATCAAATAGAGAGAGAAAGAAAAGAAAAAAAAAAACCCTTACGAAAAATATTCCAACTGCAAATATCGAGTGTATGAAAGGTTTGGAGTGAAAGTGCTCACATATATCGTAATGAGAATGTTGACAATGTCAAATGTCTCTGGTCATATGATTCACTTGTTAAAACATTTAAAATTTTCAATTTCTTTTCTAGAATAAAGGTTATTTGTTGATGGGTCCAGGTTGAAGTGGGGGAGAAAAGGTGGTGAGTGGATTTGGTAGACGGAAACTGAAAGAAGCCCGTCGTATACATACATACATACATGCATACATACATACACACGTGTGTCTTTATGTGTGTGTGTGTGTGTGTGTGTGTGTGTGTGTGTGTGTGTGTGAGTGTTTGTGTGTGTGTATGAGTGTGTGTGTGTGCGTGTGTTTGTATGTCTTTGTCTTTGTGTTTGTCCCCACCACCGCCGCCACCATCACTTGACAAACAATGCTGGTTTGTTTATATCCAATAAATCAATTATTCGACTACAGCCTTCAAGCCAGTGCCTTAGCACGGCCGCAGTCCAATAACTGAAACAAGTAAAAGATAAAATATATATAAAAAATTAAGGTAATTTTTCAATTCCGTTCAGCCGTTGTCAAATCACTCAGGATGAAAGCCACAGCATGCAGTTGCCAGCTTATCTATACTGGTTGTAGGCCTCATTGTCCACGTTGGCCAATGTTAGTCGAATGAGGTGTACTGTGGAAAGCTGGTTAACCCTGCTCAGC
Organism: Octopus bimaculoides; assembly: GCF_046866305.1. Taxonomy (NCBI): domain Eukaryota; kingdom Metazoa; phylum Mollusca; class Cephalopoda; order Octopoda; family Octopodidae; genus Octopus; species Octopus bimaculoides. The sequence continues at coordinate 53,896,559 of NC_142928.1, forward strand.
TGGGTGGAATTTGAACCCAGCTCAGGGTAGGAACAGCTAGTATAGAGCATCTCATCAACGCTCTAGCAACCCTTTAATCTACTGCGCAAATTTATTCATTGATTCCCTAAATCATGCTTTTTAATTGAACTGAATTAAGTTTTGTAAGTGTTTGACTAAAAGAGGATTAGAAGCCCAAGGAGATGACAGCTAAAAGTAGATTTGATAAAATATTGCATAGAATTCGAGAAGTGTTTTCAACGTTTTTCAATGATGGCGGGTGAATCAAACGTACTGTAGTTTGTTGTAGGATATAAATAATATGATCACTTGCTTATTGGGGAATTTGTAAGTTCAATTTTTAAATAAATCTTATTAATGTTTTTTTTAAGTATCACCATTATAGGTATTTATACTCCGGTGAAATTGAAAAATCAACTCATAAATAAACTAAACCTTCGAATCCATCACTGTACACACACACACACACACACACACACACACACACACACACACACACACACACACACACACACACATACACACACACACACAGAGTCGCATATCTATGTATGTATTTATGTATTTATGTATCCACACGTGTGTGTGTGTCTCTGTGTGTGTCTGTGTGTCTTTGTGTGTGTGTGTGTGTGTCTGTGTGAATCCCTAAAACTCGAGAACTACACGACCAATTTCATTCACATTTTACACATGCCTTACTTAGGGTCCCGGTTGTGTTTTAGTCAAAACAATTTTTAAACTTCTTGCATGGTTCGAGCCCACAGTAACATCATATCTCCTCCACTATTTAAGTATTACGTGTCAAAAGTGAAACAAAAACACTCATGTCAAAAACTTTCACTTTAAAAATGAAACTATTCCACTATTTCACTATCAAAACTGAAACAAACACATTTCGATACTGTAATGACACATACTTTCATTTTAATGGTTTCATTTTCATACTGAATCTACTACAGTGAAACTATACTCTCACATATATACATGCATACATACTTATATACATACATACATGCATATATATATCTGCACAATTGTATCCATATACATGTATATATATATATAGATGTATATATATATGTATATATATATATATATATATATATATATATATATATATATATATATATATGTATATATATATATATATATATATATAGATATAGATCTATATGCATGCATGTATATGTATACATATGTGTAGATGTATATATATAGATGTACATGTAATATGTACACATATATACACATATATACATGCATACAGATATCTATACATATATACACCAATACACACACGCATACACATACACACAAACACACACATTAGTCATTTGTTTTTTTTTAATCCAAAACTACGTCAAAAGTACTGAATGGATCTTTATGAAATTTGGAAATTATATTCTATGCATAACAGCCATAACCCCCATAAAATTTCATATATTTTTAATGTTGATGAAATTTTAACCATACATATTACACACAAATAAAGTAATATTTCTAAAATTTCTTCTTAGAAGTTACGAAGACCCCTTCATGGGGACTTCACACGCACAATTTAGTCATTTTTCCTAAGCAAAGACTAATACAGTTGTGCGATTGGAAGCTATAGGGTCACCCGAACATAACAGATGAACATTATTTGTAATTCAACGGTACAACAGTGTAAGACTATCCTTTCAGATATACTTACATTGTGATTTCTGCAATGTGGTGCATAAATTGTCAAGTAAATGAGATGCATCTTTGCCTCCACTGATTCACTTGCAAAGTGTTGAGTAAAATTATTTCGTGGCAGACCTCCTTTCAGTCTGTTTATTATCACTGGGTCACACATACTCCACAGTTGGTAACATTGATTTCAAAGCCTTCCCAGATGAGTGATTGGTTGTTCTAAGACATTTATTGATTGTAAATTTTTTCTGCCCAGTTACCTATCGGTATAGTGGTCATTTGCAAACTCCAGAGGCGACGCTTTCATTTCTCTTTACTCCAAACGTCACACGTTGTTATTTCAATTGGGTCATGCCCTTCCAATTGCTATAGATCCGTAATGCATCTTACACCTGTGCCTGTCACCTGTATGGTGAGGAATACTACATTGAAGAGTAGTAAAAACTAGGCTAGGGTAGCTGACTGATTATCGTGATCATTCGTCTTTTGGTTTCCTGTAGCTTTGCTCTCTTTTACAAACCCAGTGAACATACATATATTTCCTGTTTCAAAGAAATTCAAACAATACATATTACACCCAAGTTAAAAATATTCCCAACAATTCAACTTTCTGGTTGACATTAACTCACCCCCATAGGGGGCTTAACTCCCACATATTTCAGCTCCATGAGCTCCATTTCTCAGGAGCAAAATCCTTTTTACAGGGTCCATAACACTGGAATTTTGGAATGTGCGCATAAATATCAGATATATAAAGATGAAAATGTGTGTCTGTGTGAATCCCTAAAACTCGAGAACTACACAACCAATTTCATTCCAAATTATAGTATAGTTTCACTTTAATAGTTTCAGTATGAAATTGAAAGTATTAAAGTGAAAGTATTTGAAATTACAGTGGCGACATGTTATTGTTTCACTTTTGACACGTAATACTGAAATAGTGGAATAGTTTCAATGCTAAAGTGAAAGTATCTGACATTACAGTAGAGTGATGTTATTGTTTCACTTTTGACACGTAATACTGAAATAGTGGAGGAGATATGATATTGCTGTGGGTTCGAACTATGCAAGAAGTTAAAAATTGTTTTGGCCTAAGACACTACATGGACCCTAACTATGCAAGAAGTTAAAAATTGTTTTGGCCTAAGACACTACATGGACCCTACTTAGGGTCCATGTAGTGTCTTAGGCCAAAACAATTTTTAACTTCTTGCATAGTTCGAACCCACAGCAATATCATATCTCCTCCACTATTTCAGTATTACGTGTCAAAAGTGAAACAATAACATCACTCTACTGTAATGTCAGATACTTTCACTTTAGCATTGAAACTATTCCACTATTTCAGTATTACGTGTCAAAAGTGAAACAATAACATGTCGCCACTGTAATTTCAAATACTTTCACTTTAATACTTTCAATTTCATACTGAAACTATTAAAGTGAAACTATACTCTCACATATATACAAGCATACTGTAAGACCCAAGTTAAAAACATTCCCAACAATTCAACTTCTCTGGTTGACATTAACACACCCACCCCAATAGGGGCCTTCATGCACACATTTTAGAGTTTCATGAGCTCCATTTTTCAGGAGCAAAATCCATTTTACAGGTTCCAGAAGACTGAAATTTTTGAATATGCGCATAAAGATCAATAGCATGGGATACATGTCTCATGATTAGAATTTTTTTAGGGTGCGTAAAGAGGGAAAGAACCCTCATGTGCAATTTTGATGAAATTCGAATCATATGTACTCCAGTTCCTTACAGAAAATATAAGAGAAAAATCTCATCCTTCAATTACATGTAACACGGGCAACACCGGGTATCTCTGCTAGTATATATATATATATATATATGTGTGTGTGTGTGTGTGTGTGTGTGTGTATACGTGGCTTAGTGGCTAGGGTATTCAGCTCACGATCGTCAGTTCAATTCGTGCGCGTGTGTGTGAGACGTACTTTCACTTTCCGTCGGCTTGGGAGCTAACTTGTGGTTAACAAACAAACTAGCTGCAACCAACTGGATATCTACTTTGTTCGTCTTACTAAAAATAGTAGTCATGCTTCCATCACATAAAACACTACTAGCCTTCAAGGAAGAACTCGCTGGATAATGCAGTCCTACATTTACACTACACCGAAAAAAGTCGTGATAGTCTTTGTTTATAAGGCTGTTCAAGAAGGGCTGATCTGGGATTAGACATTAGCAATGTTGGAAATCCCTAACAAAACGTACGTACGACAATACCATCCAAATTCCGTCAAAGCACACTCTATCGTTTTAAAACTGGAACAAGCATGGCTGAGTGGTAAGACGTCTGCTTCCTAATCACATGGTTCCAGGTTCTGTCCAATGTGTGGCGCCTCGGGCAAGTATCTTCAGCTATAGCTTTCAGCCAATAAAGCCCTGTGGGTGGATTTGGTAGACGGAAACTGATAGAAGTTTAAGAATAATATGTGTGTGTGTGTGTGTGTGTGTGTGTGTGTGCTGACAGCCGGTGTAATATGTTTACTTCTCTGTAACTTCGCAGTTCGACATAAGATTCCGATAAAATAAGTATCGGGCTTAAAATTAAATAAGTACTTGGGTCGATTCGTGCAACTAAAACCTTCCAGGCGGTGCCCCAACATGACCGTTGTCTAATGACTGAAACAAGTAAAACATAAAAGATAATAGATAGCTCATTTTAGTTTAAGATATACATAAAAGATCGCCAATGCTAAAATACCTTCGGCTTTGTGGTAGTCACCACATAGTCCTTACGTTTTAGAAGTCCATAAAATCTATTTTCAGATAAACACGTGTTTATTTAAAGTGTCTGTAGCTACAACTTGCTTTTCTATACCCACCTCATTAAATATATTTGCTTCAAAGACTTTGTGTATTATTTGTCACCGAACTTTCTGACACGCCCTATATCATTGATTCATTATTATTACTCATGAAGTAATGAAAATGTTTTTCATCTGCAGTCGTTTTACAGTTTGTGTGACAGCCACTTGTACTAAAGTTTTACCTGATGTTTTTCCTTCTTTTTCTTTTGGTGCATAGAATGTCAGAAATAATACCTGTCTAACTAACAAGACACGGGATTTATTTTGTTTGTGACGTGATTAATCCCGAAGAACAAATAGTGATCTTCCAACAAGCTAAAATTCAAACTTGATTTCAATTCCCAGTTGAAACTATATCATTCCACTTGAACCACTAGTGCTCTTGAAAGCAAACATAAATGTCACATTTAACATAAAATTCTTCCCAAGATATGGATCTCTATTTATAATGAAAATAAACCAATTTCTATCTATTTTGGTTTGACGAGATCCCTACAAGATGAGTACACTTGGCTGTTTCTATTTTAGGTTTAATTTCATTCATGCTCTTAGTTCTCGCTTCATTGTTAATTCACTTGGGATAACCATGGCGGGGTACAATCCTACGAAATTAGATTCTAAGTGGTTTCTTGAAATGCTAGAAATTACAGTAAAATCTGCTTGAAGTTAAACCCTACCGTTTTTAAAGGCATGACGCATTGGATGATGCATAGTCCCTACAAAAAAAAAAAAAAAGAAAGAAAGAAAGAAAAAGAACGGAATAATCTCAACAAGAAACCCTTTGATGATAGATCTGCTGGATCAGAATTAACCTGGAGCTAGCTAATAACAAGATGCTGTGAAGTGTGTCACTAGAAAATCACTTTATAAAACATTGCCATGTTTAAACTGGTCATTTAAGCTTATTTAAAGCACATTTAAAAACTTTATTTTAAAAATGTTAACCCTGAAACAGGAATCCGAAGGGGGATTTTTAATACCAGGAGTGCGTAACCCGTGGAGGCATAATAAAAATAATAAATCTTTAATTTTACATTATAAATAAATCAAATTAATACTGTAGTCTCGAGGCTCAATCCCATTTTAGGTTGTTTTGTTTTATGTGAGTCTTTAGGGACTTCGTTACCAAGCGGTTTCACATTTGAATACGAGCCGAGTATCCCTCTACACTGATCTATAATTGCAATCAAGCAGCCACTCTGGTATGGTTTTGTACTGCACTGGTCTCTTTTATGTGATATTGGTATAAATTTGTGACCTGACTCAGTATTTGTGCCGCCAACTCGTTACTGTGTTAAGTTTATGTTACTTCTCATCGGATATTCTATTTTTCTGCATCAATGAGTGTTCAGTCTTGTACATGGACTTAATGATTTTTTTCACCACTACTTGAGCAAGCACTGTGAAGTCTATGCTTTGCTAATGAAATTATAATAAGGCCTGAATATATCTGGGGTTGTGTTCCTTACTTCCCAGAAGAATGAAAACATTTGTCATCGACTAATATAGTTTCTCTTAACACAAAATTATTTCATGTTAACTTTTCGATGCTCACTACAATAAATGTTAACACTATTACTTTTATTTCACATGTATGGCATCTGTGAGTTGCTTTACCTTAACCACTTGAGCATGTCCCTTAGTGACTAACAATATGTGCATCTCTGATCACGAGTAGGAGCAGTGGGGGAGCATTATAGCCATATGCTGAGAGAAATTCTTTGGGGTTTGAATAAATGTAACAAAAGCAAAGTTTGAAGGAAATATTAGCCATTTTTCATACTGTCTAGGTGCAAGCAAGTAGGAAATAGGAATTGCAACCCAAGGACAAATCGTGTTACAGCGTTATTTACTATTTCAGTAGATAATGTGGCGTTTATTCTTTCTTTATGAAGCCATAATAGGACCTAAACATGTCAGCTATGATTTGTTGAAATAATAATTAAAATATTCACTGTATTCCTGATTAGATTTTCGTATTGCTTCCTACTTTAAAATATATTTAATGTGGCCTCAAAATAAAAGTTAGTTTTAGTAAGTGTTGAGCACTGACTGGAGATGATGATAATGTAAAATATAATTGTTTTTTTTTTTTATTTTCACATTAGCACAAAGGAACAAATTTATATTTGATGAGTTGTAATGTCATATTAATGACACATTGTAAAAAGGTCATTTATTTATAACATACATTTATCAAATAAATACTTCGCGACAGTTGTGCTTGTTACTGGATGCGCTCTCTGTTCGTTCTCAAGATACTATATTTCTACATTTTTCCATCCTTCTTGAAATCCTTCGTCTCAATTTATACTAAACACCACTGATTCATTGATATTAGAATTGGCACAGCTCCTTATCATCAAACTAAACAACAATACTTCTAAAATATTTGTATTTGCGTGGGAATATTTCGATTGAAAGCATCGCACACAAGCCTTCAGTGTGGAAAGGTTATAAAGAACAAAGGAAAATATAGCATCCAAGAACTCTCGTTACTTTGGATATAGTTTCAAACTGACAATATATATGCTTAAATTGCGAAAATTACGCTTTTTTCTTTCTTTTCTTTTCTTTTTTTTTTCTGTTTTGATTGCTCTAATGCTGGAAATATTATTTTCACTGTAATGGCGCAAACTTTCATTTTCGCAGTCATATAGCATTGTAATTTTCAATGAATTCAAGTTATTTTACTGCCTCATTTACTACAACATAGACTAGAAACGGCTGACCTATATATTAGTAGAATTGTATCGTTATCATATAACTAGCTGAGATACCCGGTAATATCCGAGAGCGGGGATATTCCCAGTATCCATTACAATGCCTAATTTCTCTCAGACGGAAAATGAAATCAAGACATAGGACAGATAATAGAAGGCATAAGCAAATTCATTCACGGAACAATAATACAAATAAATACGTGTTGAATCAGAAAATGACAATCGTTTGGTCAGATGAGTGGAAAACTGCAAATATATAATCAATGGAAACATCAAGAAGGGGATTGTAAAGGAGTGCTATGAAAAAAACAAGAACATAAATATTTTAAAAGTAAACAAAAAAATTATTTAGAGAAAAGGTACTTAACTTGACGACTGTATTTCATGGGTATAGTTCCACTGATCGTGAGAATCAAATATTGATTGCAATGGTTAGAACCGACAATTTTAAGTGCAGGTGTTAAGAAAATACATGCTACATGTTTTAGCACACAACGTTGCTGTTGTGGCGGACGTCCCTACGTGATAAGTAGACTGGTCCACTACTAAAAAATAGTGGACAGACTCAGTAAGTAGTGTCAGTGAGCGAGGCACGCTGTTCGGGCCAGTCATGCAGACAAAGAGTTATTTACTTTAACATAATGCGCATTTAAAAGCTTGTGATGATTGCTTTCATTTGAGAAGTTTTGCCTAAACAGGGGTAAGCATTTCTGGCTGTTTTCGTGAAACATTTTGAACGGAAGATTGCACCTGGTTATATTTGTATTCTTAACCCTTTTTGGGATTTAGGAATCCTTTCTGTACACTAATTTTGTTCTGATGTCACTCCTTGCTAACGCTTTGTTATAGCGGGGTACAGCTCCGTTGAGGATATCTCTATCTAAAAATAAAGTGGAGATTCTTCTTTTATTGCAGGAATAAATATTTGCCTGTGTTTAGATCTAATGTGATGTTCGAACAATTGTGAACTGTCAGACGTATTTTTTCCTTTGTCAGTGACGTTTCAATTAATGCAATTCTGGATCAAGCTGCTAGGACATATATTTAAACTTCACGAAACGTTCACTCACATACACATACAAACGTATGCACACATATATCTATATTAACTTCAATATCTGTCTATTACAAACAAACAAACACACACACACACACACACACACACACACACACACACACACACACACACACACACACACATCAACAACGAAACACCAAATTTCTTGCATACTCTACTTACATAAGAATTTATGACTCACTAGCACTACGTGATATGGTAACAAAATAGCGTAATGTTCGTAGATGAGACGTTTAGTGATAAAGCAAAAGCTTTAAGAAAATGTGCTGAGAAACTTATCTTGGTATTAAAGCTGTGGGGAAAAAACTCATTACCTGTAAGTACTACCTCTTTAACAGGAATGACTATAGAAAGAAATTGTAAAGTATGCGGCATAAACTCACATACTAATTCCAAACTAAGCAATATAGTTTATTATCTAAGGTGCCGAGACGTTTCATGAACAAACTCCCCTGGGACTTACATTGAAGCGACAGCTCGTAATATAGTGACAGTTTTGTCGAGCTGTACTGAAAAGAAACCTAGATAAAACGCAAAATTTCAAACAATAGACCTTCCTGTGGGTATCATATCTACACATCATTATTATGCAGAATTTAAAAGGTTAACTTATACTGTTTTGACACATTGTCAAAATGGATGATCAAAGATTTCTGAAGCATTTTTACTATCGGGAGTTGGTGAGAGAGAGTGCAAACGCTAGAATGATATACGCAAGACCTTTTTGAAGCTTTCATTAATAAACTTACGGAGTAACTTGCTGTTGAGCGAACTATCTGGCGCAGTCAAGTAATGAAAGCATCTGTGCAGGAGAGAAGTTGACCGGGTTGCACAAGAAAGGGAAATGGGAAAGCCTAGAGATATCGACCGAGAGTTTTGTCTTAGTTATCAATCATAATGGTGTACGAACGCCTGTGTGTGTGTATGTGTGTGCGCGCGCGCGATCAAAAATTAAATTAAACTGAATTATGCAGGAGTTGTTAGAAGTAGGCCGATGCTTTATGAGCGAAATTTGATAGACAACATGGGTTATGAGTAACTATGCTATTCATTAAAAACAAAAACACCTAAAATAAGTAACGTCAACGAGTTACGTAATTAAATTAAGTAAAGCATATCACGGGCATAACTAGACTGCTCATATAGCTTGCCTTGTGAATAATAAAAATAATGCAGAGTTGTATGTGTACAATTAATTTACACGATTTCTATGCTTATTCACAACCAGCGCCATATTTTTTACTTATTATGAACGCATGATTGTCAACTATTTAGTTAGGCTTATCATTTTCTAATCTTATATTTTCATAATGTACTTTCAGGTTGAGATAAGCGGCTTCACACGAACTTTATAGAAAATCGTTTTGATCCTAATTCCATGGTTCCAAAGCACTATAGTTAAAACACGGACTTCCAAAGCACTATAGTTAAATCAACTTTTACAACGTGACAAAATGCTTGTATGTTAAACGTATTAATATAATCCCACTTCAAATATAAACAGAAGCAGAAATACATATTTAAAAATGTCACCACCGTTGCTGGACAATTTTTATCTGCTACTGTGTCTTGCAAGGCTATACACGTCTATAACACACATCTCGAAATGAATACCCTAGTTTTTCAAATTTTCAACGATGTTTCTGCTTTATATATGCTACAAAGATCGGTATTTGAAGCTGCTAGTGTATATATATAATTTACGAATTGCATTAGTGCAGTAAACGAAGTCCTTTTTTTTTTTATCACGGCGAATTGACAAAGTTGTTAGAACGGCGAACAGAGTAACCCACGATATTTGTTCCAACCCTCTGCACTTCGAATTCAATGGCCGGATAACTGAAGAGATGTTGGCGTGGGCTCCCACCCCGGCATCCGAAACTCGGAATATTATCATGGCTACCGAATAAATGTCACATATTTTTACAGATAAATTCCTCTATTTACATAATATCGAGGTCTCTTTCTTTCTTTTGTTGACCTTCCTATCAATATATATATATATATGTATATATATATATATATATATATATATATATATATATATATATATATATATATATATATATATATATATATATATAATTTTATATATATATATATATATATATATATCCATATCACGTCCTCACTTTGTTGTTTTTTTGTTTTTTTGTTATTGTTTTTTTGAACTATATATATATATGTATATATATATATATATATATATATATATATATATATATATATATATATATATATATATATATATAATTTTTTATTTTATATATATATATATATATATATAGTGAGAATTTACAAAAAGCAAAAGACGAAGACGGGTGTATAAACAACAAATAGATGTATTAATTTAACGCCCGGGAAATGAGAAAGTCTTTTACGTTTCGAGCCTACTCTCTTCGACAGAAAGGAACACAGAAATAAACAGGGAGAGAAAATTAAAAAAGGCTATGCACGCACACAGTCTCGCTAAAAGACTTTGTCCTGTGGTTTACCGATAGTCCCTTAAGATTTTGGAATGAGGATTAACAACCGACTAGTTTCATCTTTCAGTAAGAGTTCGAGAGATATCACTTATTTTTTCCCTCTGGTAGCTAAAAGTAAGCTAAATGTGAGATTAAGTTATAACAAATATAACTAAACATGAGATGTATATATAATGTTAGAAAGTTGACGAACAAGAGTTCATAACCAAACTATCAATGTAGTGAATGAGTTCGAGGCTAAATACTTAATCTATGATATAGGTATAACACCGTACGCAAGCCTACACCCCCCCCCCACACACGTATAAACATCGAAGAATGGAGTAAGCAATATTCCTTTTAATACATTGTTTACAATTATTTTATGAATTCACATTTTAGTCTATCTTGCGTCCCTTTTTTTTTTTTACCACACCGGAAATTATTGTACATTTTTTTCACAGAGCATTTTGAAACAGACTCCTCAGAACTTTGTAAAAAGCAATATGTTAGATTAATTCAGCAATCTCGCTGATAATTACTCTCATACCATTCTGAAGTGGGTGATTCCTACTAATCAAATTCACACAAAAGAAATTGAAGAGTGTGGATAAAAGGGATGAAGGTGGTTTAGCAGAATTTGATAAGATACCTAGCTCCGTTCCGGTTTGACTATTTGGTTTACCTGTATCCCGCTGTATTACCTCCTATATGAGTGTTTATAACAAAAGTATTTGCACATTCTAAAAAACAAACCAAAAAACAAGGAAACGAAAAATAGAAGAAAAAAAGTAACTTTAGACTCGGTTTCGCTTTTTGTTCAGAATTTTTTAAATCTTTTAGCCAGAAAGAAAGACAGTGTTCATGACTTACCACAGGAATTACAGTGACAAGGAGAAAGGTATCCTGAAACCAGAACCCTGCCCCAAATGCTCACAACTGAGTGGACTCCGCTAAAAGCACCCGAGGTGACATGTGGTGGTGTTAAACTAAGCGTAGGGTTAAGTCAACCACTCAAGTAGGCTATGGCGAGAATTGAACGCAGAATACACTGAACAAATACTGCAAGGCATCTGGTCCGACGTTCTTACAGTTCCTTCAATCCACCATCTTCGATTGCTGTTTTTTATTGACTCCAAAAGGATGAAAGGAAAAGTATACCTCAGCAGGATTTGAATTCGAAGTGCAGAGGGTCGAACAAATATCATGGGTTACTCTGTTCGCCGTTCTAACAACTTTTTCAATTCACCGTGATAAAAAAAAAGTCTTCATTTACTGCGCTAATGCTATTCGTAAATTCATACTTAAAACATAAGTTACGGGAAAGAATTTGTCTAGTAGATGCTAAAGTATATTTAACCGAGTAAATAAGTTAGAATTGTTACCATGAACTTTTGTCCCGTATGACCTTTTATTTATCAACAATATCGCTTTTCAATAAAGCTAAGATTAAGTATCCACCCCAAACACCGTCCATAAAAATTAGATTCCAGAGATTCCAGTAACGCCAAATTTCTTGAAATTATCTTCCTTTCCCTCAACTGAATAACGCATACGATAATTAATTTTTGTAATGCTGAAAGAAAACTCAACGATTTCAGGATTTTTTTGTTTTGTTTATGTCACTCATTTGTACAGTTGCTGACATGAATAAACGGTTACTTTGTAACATACATATTTCTTCCTGGTTGTAATGAATTTTTGTGGTAGTGGTTTAAAGCTATTGGCATTTACGAAAAAACAAAGAAAATCAGTGATGGTTTGCATAATCACACGAACTTAGCATTATATTCTGAATTCTTTCTTTTTCCTTGTTTTGCATTTAGCTGGTATTACCTGAATGACCTTTTTATTCTATCTATCTATCTATCTATCTATCTATCTATCTATCTATCTGTCTGTCTGTCTGTCTGTCTGCCTGTCTGTCTGTCTGTCTGTCTAACCAGCTATATATATTATAATAACTATTGAATCATTCTTTACCGACTAATAGGCAACTGGTATTTTGTTCCCCTTCTAATTCCTTTTCCTTAAAACTGATTCCGCTTTAGTACAAATAAAGACTTTCTTCAATCTATATCTTATTCCGACACACTAACGACGAAGCTTTTGATGTATAATTACAGTATGATGGTGTACATAATGATTTGCGTTTTGCGATGTCACTTTGAGTACGTAGTAAAAAGTAAAAAGTTGATGTTCATCACCAGAATGTAAATGAACATCCCAACCCTCGAAATAAAAAGCTAGTATGATACCCACTTACCATGGAACATTCAATACTCCACATGTCTTGGTATAAATATTGTATTTTCGCCTCCCGTATTTGCAATCTACTTCTCTGAAATAAACCATTTTGAAGAGGTCTGTCTTTATTTTAAAACGAATCATATCCATTGATGAAATAGAAACGATTTCAGATCTTTGGTTCACATGTCATAAATTCGTATCTTGCTAGGTACGCGGAATTGGAAAAACAGTAAAAGAATTATAATCCGAGAAAATTATAATTGTTATTAACAATAAGTCATCTCAGAAACTAAAAAAAATGTAATACTCATGATTTATTTGTTGCCTTTCACCTGACTGAAACGGAGTCGATTATCTCGAGGTTAGCTGAGAATAAGTTCGAATAATTTTAACTTCGAATTCAGTCAATTTTGACTCGGAATTTGATTCATCAAAGTAATTACGTAACCACAATTACGTAGCCACAAGATATAGTTTTAAAAAACGATCCTCTTGTTCAAATGATCGGAATAAAAATAAAAAAAACACAAAAAGCACAAAATTGTTAACAAACAGAGAGTTCTGTAATGGAAAGAGTGTGCTCAGACAAGACAAGGCACTTCTAAAATCTTATCACGAACTGATTAGATGGTTAAGAAGCAAACGGTTATCTTGACATTACGTGCTTTATGACATAATGCACCCCACTGGTCCTAAATTTTTCCCAGTGTAATAATATAATAGTATATTTTACAATCATAAATCATTTAAATTTTAATCCTGGTTACTTTTTTAGATACTAAGCAAAATATATTTGAAATTTATTTAATGTTCATCACCAGAATTTAAATTTTAAAGAAAGTTCATGGAAGTCTTCTATATGTTTGTAGTGCACTTTCATTTTACCATATATATATATATACTAGCAGAAACATCCAGCGTTGCCCGGGTTAAAGAGAATAATGAAATTTAGAATCTAGACGACGATTTTAAATTTCATTATTCTCTTTAACCCGGGCAACGCTGGATATTTCTGCTAGTACACACACACACACACACACACACACACACACACACACACACACACACATACACACACACACACACACACACACACACACACACACACACACATATATATATGTATATATATATATTTGTATATGGTGTGTTGTGAATTTATGGAAAGAAATCCCATAAAACTCAACAAACTTGATAAAAATGGAGAAGAAAAGATGTTAAAATATATAAGAGAATTATAATTTATGTAAGACGATCCTTTCATACAGCGGTGTATAAATCATGCAAATTCATGGTTGAATTGAACTAATTAGATTAATTAGATTAAATTGAATTAATCATATATTACTGTACTCTTCAGTGCAAGAAGTGTAAACAAATTTTTACAAAGGACTTGAGAAAGGAAAAAAGCAGAACAGGATCTAGGAGATTCATATTTATCCTTATGAGAAAGAAAAATATGTGTGAGTTCAGTTAAGTATTAACTAGAACTAGTTAATATCTGATTGGACTCACACATATTTCCCTTTCTCATAAGGTTAAATATGAATCTCCTAGATCCTATTCTGCTTTTTTCCTTTCTCAACTCCTTTGTAAAAATTTTGTTTATACTTCTTGCACTGAAGAGTACAGTAATATATGATTAATTTAATTTAGTCTAATTTAATTAGTTCAATTCAACCATGAATTTGCATGATTCTTAAATCGCTGTACGAAACGATCGTCTGCATGAATTAAAATTCTCTTATATATTTTAACATCTCTTTTCCATTTTTATCAAATGTGTTGAGTTTATGGGATTTCTTTCCATAAATTCACAACACACCGTATATACCAGTATTATTGTCATATTCGCAATTTTACTCCAGTAAGCTACCAGCAAAATATGAAGAATCTATATTACAAATCTTTTTATAGAAACCTCAAAATTAAAGGACGAATCTAATTCAACCTTTTTATACACACATACATATGTGTGTGTGTGTGTGTTCGTATATATATTGATATGTATATCTATCTATATATGTATATATATATGTATATATATATATATATATATATATATATATATATATATATATATATACTATTGAAAATGAACTTCAATCTTGCCTGCTTGCTTGGAATGTTACACAACCAAACCGGCGCATAATGGGAAAATTGGGAAAATACTTTGAAAGTAAAGTGCCCCTGAAATGTGAATATAAACAGATTAAAACAAGTTTCGAGTAAATCAGTCCACAGGTTCTCGAAATATGCGTTGTTTCTGGGCGAAATTTCCCACAAAATTCCGACCAGGGAGCTCTTGCCCTTTTATTTCTCTCTTCGTAAAACCACCACAGGTGGCGGTAGCAATATAATTACACATGTTTTCACGACGTACAACAACAGTTCCTGATTTCAAGATAAGATTTTAATTTCTTACAACGTTATTTCTTTCGCTTTTGGCGGGTTTTCTTTCAAAGACCCTCTCTTTCTACAAGCGTTCTTGTTTGTTTTAACTCATTACTTTCATTTCGTTAGTTAAGCTAAAAAAAAATGGAAGTTCAGACTTTCATTTCTTCAAAACTTTTTTTCATTTTCTTTCAAAAACAATTTCTTTCCACAAGTGTTCTTATTTTACTCATATTTTTTTCGTTTCCTTTCAAAAACCCTTTCTTTCTATAAGAATTCTTATTTGTTTTAACTCATTACTTTCATTTCATCAGTTAAGCCTAAAAAAATAGTTCAGACTTTCATTTCTTCAAAACTTTTTCATTTTCTTTCAAAAACACTTTCTTTCTACAAGCGTTCTTATTTAACTCATATATTTTTTTTCGCCTTCTTTCTACAGCGTTTTTCTTTCACTCATATTAGCTTCATTTCGTCAGTTCAGCTACAAAAAAAAAAGGGTTCAGATTTTCTTATCTATCTATCTATCTATCTATCTATCTATCTATCTATCTATCTAAGCGTTCTTCTTTGTTTGAAGTTATTACCCTTCTATTTCGACCATTTTCATTCTCAAAACCTGAACCATCAGTGACCCAGGTGGTCTGGTATCCAATATTCTTGTTCACGAAGTTTTCCAGTTTTATTTCGTGCATTTTTTGAGTCATAATTTTTTTTCTTTTTTACTTATAATAATCTCATCTTAATTTGACACCACAAAGTGAACATAACGAATATTTGTCCTATTTTACAACTTGTACACACAAGAAACTTTTGGTACTTTTTTGCTTCCTTGTTTGTTACCCAAAGTCATATATTTTGTTGATTATATCTCAGTTCTGCAACATATTTTTATTTCGGCAAGCCCTACTTTCTCTTAACATGCTTTTATATTAAAAGTTACAGATATTTTTTTATGTGGGAAGATTATTTGTAATATTTACTAGTGACTATTTCTTGAATAAAATCAGATTTCACCGTAAGTCAGAAACCTACTGAAAACAGAGGTTGCCTACTTATACCTACAATGCCACAACTGAAAGTGTATTTGAACAATTTTTGTTTTAGCCAGATATTATATATGACTAATGGAAGAAGAATAAATAATTCTACAATGTCAATTGCAGTGAGGAGCGAAGAGTGTGAGGTTTCGGGATTTTGCCTTTCGTCTGAGAAAAGGAAAAGAAAAGGTAAGTAGTAATGTTATTCTGGTTGTAAAGAAATGAATACAGAAAAGAAAAAAGTGATTTAGCTTTCGTTGAGAGGTAATGAGTAGTATTGTCCCTTCGGCTGCGAGATAAAAAGTAATGAAAAGAGAGCAGGAAGTGATGTATCTTTGGTTGCAGGGTAAAATATAAAAAAAGTGAGAGAAAGGGTGTTACTTTGATCGTAGACAAATTTATTGTTTACTTGCCTACAACGAAAGTGACAATAGTTTCTTCTTTCAAGGCGGCGAGCTGGCAGAAACGTTAGCACGCCGGACGAAATACTTAGCGGTATTTCGTCTGTCTTTATGTTCTGAGTTCAAACTCTGCTGAGGTTGACTTTACTTTCATCCTTTGCGTACTGGGGTCGATTCAATTGACTGACCCCTTCCCCCAAAATTTCGGGCTTTGTGCCTTGAGTAGAAAAGAATATTTTCTTCTTCCTCTTCTTTGCTCTCTTTACAAGAAAAAGGCTCGACATCGCCTTCTCTCTCTCTCTCTCTCTCTCTCTCTCTCTCTCTCTCTCTCTCTCTCTCTCTCTCTCTCTCTAATTGAGAGTCAAACAGCAAGGGCCCGACATTAAACCTTTCTTCACTTCTCACTGCGACTGAATTTATCAAACTCTTCTACAAATTCTTTTACGGATTAATTGTTACTGACATACACCCTCAAAGGTTTCTTTCAATTTCGAATCTTAAACTGTATCAGACTGTCAGCAATCATATATACTAATACACATATAATATCAGTTTAATGAGCAGTTGCTCAAGACATAGTGTGAAATTGTATAGCATTGAACTAAGAACAACCCAAGAGGTAAGTCAGTTTAAAGCAAGCTTTATTTAATTCATTGAAAGTCTAATTTCTGACAGAACTACCGGAGATTGCAGTTTATAAAGTATTTATAGCAACACAGTCAGCAACTGCAGAATCTTGGGTAGATTCAACCATTTATATCGTTATTAGAATAACATGAAATATCGCATCACAAAACACAAAACCACATCTTATAAAAACAATATCGTAACATACGCGTGCGCGCTCACACACATTCACCCTCTTTTCTCTCTCTTTCTGTCTGTCTGTCTGTCTGTCTGTCTCTGTCTGTCTGTCTGTCTGTCTCTGTCTGTCTGTCTCTCTCTTTCTCTTTCTCATATCTCGCCATCTCTGTATCATACTAAACGCACCCTCAGGAGATACATAATGCAGTAGAATTGTCTGAATCTCTTCGTTGACTTGTATTAATATATATACATATATATATATATATATACATATATATATATATATACATATATATATATATATATATATATATATATATATATATATATATATATATATATATATATATATATATATATATATATATATATACATACATACATGTGTGTGTGTGTGTGTGTGTGTGTGTGTGTGTGTGTGTGTGTGTAGAAGCAAGATGAACGTCGCTGCGGCAGTAACTCACGAGAACGACGGGTGCGTTTCATCTTTGTTGAGACTTATCAATGCCACGCCCTCGATTGTCACCTGTTTAAATGACTTTTGTGCTTCGATATTTATGAAACAGTGAATAAAATATTTATTGGTTTTTGAACTTTTGCTCCTAACAAAGAAAACTGAAACGTAGAAGGCAAACATTCTCCAAATACAAGAATAAAAAGACGATAAGAATTTGCAAATACGGCCGTAAGTCGTTTTAAACTTTATACTGCATGCAAATTACAGTATATGTATAGAGCATTTGTAAAGTATTTGTAAAGGCAGTTCCTGTGCTTTCGTATTCATATACTGGAGGTGGTTATGTGCAATGCACAGCAAAAATATCTTTTATTTTTCACTTGTTTCAGTCAGTGGGATGCGGCCATGCTGTGGCACCGCCTAGAAAGGTTTAGTCGATCAAATAAACTCTCGTACTTATTTTTACTTGTACATTTTCTTGCGGTCTCTTTTTTCTGAACCACTAAGTTACGGAGACAAAAACAAACCAGCATTGGTTGATAAGTCGTGGAGTGACAGAACAGACCTAAACACATACATATATACATCGAACTCCCACATAGTTTCTGCCGACTAGATTTCCTCATAAGGCATTGGTCTGCACGGGAATATAGTAAAAACACTTTTCCAACGTGGCTGCAAAGCGAACTTCTTAGCCATGCCTGCACCTGTAATATCTCTAATAACTTCACTTTTTATACAAATTTACTTAAGTTTTTTTCAAAAACTTCTGTATAACAGGAGTGGCTGTGTGGTAAGTAGCTTGCTTACCAACCACATGGTTCCGGGTCCATTCCCACTGCGTGGCACCTTGGGCAAGTGTCTTCTACTATAGCCTCGGGCCGACCAAAGCCTTGTGAGTGGATTTGGTAGACGGAAACTGAAAGAAGCCTGTCGTATATGTGTATATATATGTGTATATATGTTTATATGTATGTCTGTGTTTGTCCCCACCCAACATCGCTTGACAACCGATGGTGGTGTGTTTACGTCCCCGTAACTGAGCGGTTCGGCATAAGAGACCGATAGAATAAGTACTAGGCATCCAAAGAATAAGTCCTGGGGTCGATTTACTCGACTAAAGGCGGTGCTCCAGCATGGCCACAGTCAAATGACTGAAACAAGTAAGTAAAAAAAAAACCCAGTTAATATTGCTGGTGCAATTTCTGCTGCTGCTATTCCCTGCTGGTGTTAATGTTGCCGTTGCTATGTTTAGCAATTAGACTAAAACCACAGAACTTCAAAAATGTCAGAAATATTTTACGAATTAATAAACACAGTGAATCTTCGAGTAGATACAAAGCATGAGGTTTGTTTCATAAGCTTTTTTAAATGCATATATATATATATATATATATATATATATATATATATATATATATATATATATATATATATATATAGTTCCAAACTTACTTATTATATATAAGATTGTGTCTGTACTACATACAAACCTGCACTAATCAGGAGCTGATGGCAAATAACTATACAGATATTTGATATAGAAGTAAATTAGTGAAGACTGGCGTCAAGAAGGCATCTAAGTGTAAACAAGAGTACATTTAGTTATATTTATAACCTTCATATGCATTAATGCGAATTAATAAATGCGTGGCTGCGTACAAGCCGGTGCGTGTCTATGTACATATATGTACGTGTGCGTGTGTGTGTGTGTGTGTGTGTGTGTGTGTGTGTGTGTGTACGTGCGTGCATGCATGCGTGCGTTCGTATATGTACGTACGTATGGATGAATAAGTCAAGACGATATTCTACATCTGTTGATATATTTTTCTCAACGTTTTCGTTTTCACTTCCATCTCCGCGGTATTTGGTTCATATTTCAGACAGATGTGTTCTAGTTTATAGATTCTTCCCCATCATTTAGATTCACTTGCAATGGCTGATGAATTATTTCGTGTTGCCATTCATTACCTCATTGTTTAATGCATTTATAAACGATAGCAATCGTAACAACCAGTCATGGCTGACTTCGTTTACATTCTTGTCTTCAATGGTTACAATTAACTTAAAAGATAATTAACCTTCTATTTTGTTTAAATACTGTTTAGGTTATCTTGTCTCTCCTTGGACGCTATATTTAGCATTCTTTTTCATCGAAGAAGCAAATTGGTAACTGTGACGTCATAAAATAATTTTCCAAAACACTGACGTTATAATAAGATGAATTATCTAATGTATAGAAAAGAACTGATGTTATCACGCTATTTCTAGATAGTACGTCATGTAGGCTGGATTTGACATATATTGTTACACAAAAGAAAGTGAAGAACATACCAGAATTTAATAATGATGCAATAGGGACATAACGTATGCTGAACTATGAAAGAAATTAATTTATTTGTTTGTTCCAAAAGGAGGAACAGAATTATTTTAAGTGTTAGATCATGTTTTATCTAATAAGAGACCCCAAAGGCCATTAGAGACTTATCTATGTTCAAAGGATTTCGTATCTTCATATCTATCTGGTATAGTCCTATTTGAATGCACTTTTGCAATTAGTGTTGTTGTAGTATCGATTTAATCTGAAATTATATTCTACCTTTTACTGTTATGTAGGGCATTGATTTAGGCTCTCGTTTCAGACACAATTAATGTATCATTAAAATTCCTTAGTGAGCAACTCTGTTCTTCAAAGAATTTCTTTGAAATTGAAGGTGAGTTCATGTTACTTTTAAAAAAAAAAACATCCGATTTTCAATTTGTCATCTAAGCTGACTAACCACGAACGTTTTCATGAAAATATATCATAGCTCTTTAGAGAAAATTATATTTCTCGGAACTAATGTTTCAATCTCAAAATCGTTGTCCGACAGAAGAATCATTAATACAAAATTTAAATTACAGTTCCTCTTTTGCTAAAGACACAATTTTATCTGATACAATAAAATCTTTATTAAAATAGCACATTTTAATAAAGATTCTGTAACTCAACGATTCCTAATCTGTGTATCGCGATATAATTCTGGAAGGGTTACTAGGACAAAATCTGTACCTTTGAAATATTTGATAAAATGTAAAGTAATTATGAATATCTTACATAATAAACCACAAGCATAAGGACGACAGAACAATATTTAGTGCAAACAAAATCTGAGGAGTATTTTCTCAAGAGTATGAAATGTTGATGCATTAACTTTTGTAGGTTTATATTTTTATGAGTTGTAGAGTATTATCGATATACTGAAACGAACTGTTATAGTAAAAGTTTGGGATGTATTAATTTAACGAATAATATATCCTGTGAAAAGTGGGAGTTCACTCTGCTTTAACAATCAATAAATAAGAAAAGAAAAAACAAAGAAATATCCATCATGAACTTCTCTTTCACCTTCTAAAATTCATTTAAAAATCCATGTCCCACAATTCTTAGTGTGGGTTCATATTTAAGAATTCAAACAGATTTTTCCTGGTTTATTTGTCATTATATTTTACTTAAACATATCCAGACTTTAACTCGCAATACGAGGTGGTATCAAAAGGTTCCGAGACTAGTTATATTTAATCAAAAATAACCTATTTACCTAAGTTTTAACATCATCTTCGAAATAATAACCCTACGCTGCAATATACCGGTCCCAGCGTTCCTGCCACTTTTGGAATCCGGCCTGAAAGTCGTTTTCCGTAAGCGGGTCGAAGACCTTCTGCGATTCGCTCTGGATCTTGACAACGTGATTAAAACGGTGACCTTTGAGCTGCATTTTCATCTCGGGGAAGGGATGGAAGTCCGCAGCTGCTAAATCTGGCGAATACGGCGGGTACGGAAGCGATACCATGTGGTTTTTGACGAGAAACTCACAAGTGAGGGGAGCTCGGTGACAGGGTGCATTGTCGTCGTAAAGAATCCAATTCTTCGCGCTCCACAGATCCAGTCGCTTTCGCCGAGTGTCCTCTCTCAGACGCTTCAAAACGTTGCAGTAGAACTTTCGATTGACTGTCGTCCCCTGGGGGACGAATTCTCGATGAATAATATCATATTTCCGGAGTTGACGCTCACGGTAGGTCTTCCAGATTTCTCATCGTCTTCCAGATTTCTCATCGTCTTCCAGATTTCTCATCGTCTTCCAGATTTCTCATCGTCTTCCAGATTTCTCATCGTCTTCCAGAGACATTCTTCCGTTTTTGAAGCGTCCACGCCTCTCGAATCAGTGCGTACGACCCATTGCCTCGTCGCCATAAGCTTGCCCAAGTATACTCAGTGTCTCTGTAGCAGACTTCCCAAGTTTAACGCAAATTTTCTTTGTTCCTGTCCATGACTAAACGACATACACGTAATCACAAAAACACAAATTTCACAACGTTTGAAGTGAACACAGCGATGTCATTCGGCACACTGCTTCACAAAGGTCACTGCTAGCTCTCACTGCGCACTTAATCGCGTGCTGCCATCTGGTGACGCGCTACAGAACTAGTCCGGAAACTTCTTGATACGACCTCGTACATGTCAAATAGAATGTCAAAGGAAATGAAAAAAGTCTTAGTAAAAAAAAAAAAACACTCTCTAGCTCTTTCACAATAATGCTAATCAATTCATACAAAATGTTCCAAGAGCATTAAAAAGCTGTGTCACTAGAACAGCTGTTTTACAAGAATAAATTGTACTAAAATCAATAGAACTCAATGTATATCGTACAAAGCAAGTTTCTTTTAACGTTCTTAGGCTGAATAAATTCTCATCAGATTGAATTTAGCTCACTTGTGCCTATTGAGTTGATTGTTGTTTCTTTGTTATATAGTTAAAATGCAAAGTTGATTTCCAACAAGATTTGATACAGATCAAATAGAAATATGACTCCTGTTTTGGTAGCTGGTACTGCACTTTCATCGCAGGATCAACGCAAGGAATTCCCCGGTGCACGTTTAGTATATTATAAATAATTTGTACGGAAAACAGAGTGTACTGAAAGTTTATTAAGCACAACGATCGTTTCGGCTTACATCTGCACTGCTCCCTAGTGGGTGGGAAACGATATAATGGAATATTAGGGAAATGTACATCTTATAAAACTGAAGCTTATTATGTAACTTAAGGAAGTTCTTCTGCATTATGAGGTACATTCCATTCTATTATATTGTTTTCCACCCACTAGGGAGTAGTGCAGAAGTAAGCTGAAACGATCGTTGTGCTTAATAAAGCTTCCAGTACATTTTGTATTCCGTATCAATCATTTATAATATACTCACATACACACCGAATACATTACCGAATAACTAAGTTATGGGCACATAACACCGGTTGTCAAGTGGTGGTGGGGGAAAACACATACGCACACACACATATATATATATATACACACACATATATGTATATATATATATATATATATATATATATATATATATATATATATATATATATATATATATATACGGCGGGCTTCTTTCAGTTTCCGCCTACCAAATCCACGCACAAGGCCTTGGTCGGCCCGAGGATATAATAGAAGACTTTTGCCCGAAGTATCACGCAGCGGGACTGAATCCGGAACCATGTAGGTGACAAGCGAGCTACTTACCACACAGCCACGCCTGCACAACACAACGTTCCTTCCCATTCATCAAATATATTAATCATCTTAGTCTTGCCAATTTGGTAGAATTTGCCTCACTGGGAAAAACTAATACTAACGCGTTACATTCGTCGCTTCCAGCAATTGTATTAAAGAATCAGAGTTAAAACAGATCTGCTCTGACTGTATTGTTCAAAAATTTCGATTTTACTGGAGTTTTCCGACCTTGTTTAGGAAATACTTAAACGATGGATGTTTTTCAACTTACTATATTACGCGCGCGCACAATACACGTGTATTTGTGTGTGTGTGTATGTGTGTGTGTACGTAATGTATGTATATAATGTATGTATGTATTTATGTATGTACGAGCCATAACAAATAGTTACTTCATGTTTCTTTTAGCCAATTTTTGGACTATTAAGAGCACTCTATTCCTAATATGAACCATTTGTTTTTCGCTGGTTTATATTAACGTGCATCTCTTTCTCTCTCTCTCTCTCTCTCTCTCTCTCTCTCTCTTTCCCTCTCTATCTATGTGCACACACACACACATACACACACACTCTCTCTCACACACACATACATATGTATGTATATATGTGTGTATGTATGTGCGTGAGAAAGAGGGAGAGATGGAGAGATAATATACATATTTTGAGTGTCTTGTCTTATGTGGAGTATGTAAAAAGAATATCTGAAATCGAAAACATCAGAACCAAAACTAGAATTTTTTGTCTGAGATACGTTGGCTGCCAATATTCTTATATTGGAAAGAAACCAAGATCTTCATCTTAGACGAGAAAAATATCAAACAAATCTCCTTGATTACTTTTTCTCTTTTTTTATTTATTCCTATTAACTATCAAAGAAAATTTGATAGGATATATCACTTTTAGTTAATCATATAAAATTTTCGGGAAATCATTGGAATTATCTCATTATTTATTCGTTTGAACGCCGGACAAAATATTTTGGTTCGCAGCTTTGCTTTGTATTCCCTAGGTTGATAAAATAAAGTATCAGTCAAGTACTGGGATTGATGTAATCAACTTAACCCCTCACTGCAAGATTGCTAACCTTGTGCTTAAATTAAAAACGATTCATTTCTTTGGATTGACTTTCAGTTTTGCGAAATTTCAGTAGACTCTTATGTAGCTTAATGATGTTGTACTCCGGTTGCACTGGCAACTAGCAGATCATCCATATATGCATTAACCAAAGGTAATCCGCAAACTTCATTATCGATGAAACGCTAGAAGCTTGACGAAGTACTGAGTAAACCTTTTGGTAAACCTGAGAAATTAATATACACGCGCTACTTTTATATATGGATTTGGAGAATTATTAGCACGTCGGAAAAATGGATGTGTGGAACGTTAGACATGGCGCCTTGGGCAAGTGTCTTCTACTATAGCCTTCAGGAAACTGAGAAAAAGCCCGTCATATATATATATATATATATATATATATATATAAAGTATACTGTTCTGTGGTGGTAAGATCAACAAAAAAGTATTTCATATGTGTGAGGTATTTTCTCAACATATGAAACTATTAGTAGCATAAAACCTTGTGTCTATTAACTAATGTATGTGTGTGTATGTGTGTGTGTGTGTGTGTGTGTGTGTGTGTGTGTGTGTGCGTGCGTGCGTGCATGCGTGTGTGCGTACGTGTGTCTGTGCTTTCCCCCAACCAGTGTTGGTGTGTTCACGTCCCCGTAATTACCAGGCTTAAAAAAAAATAGGTACTGGGCCGCAATCAAATGACTGAAACAAGTAAAAAATAAAAGATAAAAGATTCTAAAGATTAACTCAGCCTATCGTACTACCCTCGCACTTCATGAAAGGAATCCAGTCTATTTCTCTCACCAATATTTCTAAAGGTGTTTCTAAAGGTATCTCAAGGGCTCATCTCAACGACTTTAGTACATCCCTGTATCTTCCTCATCACAGGAAAGCTATCTGATTGTACTTTTTGCCCTTAGAAAGAAATAAGCTACCCACTGGATACTAGTTTAAGAAATTCTAGTCACTGACGTTACACTGCAGTGGCCTAACCGGATCGTAGTTTCGAACAAAGAAAACTTTGACAACCTATAATAATAAATGCCAAACGAATTTCTGTGTGTCTGTGTCACACTTTGACACCCACTCTCTCATTATTCAATGACACTTCTTCTACTCCTCTTGCTGGGGTGAGAGTAATAGTAGGCATAGTAGTAGATTGACAGTTGAGATAGATGGTAATGAGATTGTCAGTTGAGATGGTAATGAGATAGTATGAGCTGTAGTTGTGATAGAGGCAGAGGCGATGGTGATGATGGTGGTGGTAGCTGAGGTGGTCAAGCACGACGGTGATAGTAAGGGATGTGAAAGACGGTGGTGATGGTGGTGATGGCTTTAAAGCTAGTAAACAATAAATACTTGTCAATTGTAAACATCCACACTAATAACAACAGGTCAGGAAAATTACAGTGCGCAAAACACCTTATCGCATTGGCCAGTTAGAAATCTCGAAACAAAATAAAACGCTGAAATTAGTATATTCTTTTAGAAAGCTCCTAAAAAAGAGCGTTGCGATTATTTTTACCTTTGTGCGTATCACTAAACTCTTCCTTATGGCAAGCCAACAATATTATTTTTCATGTTTTAATCATTGGACAGCAGTCATGCAGAGAGAGAGACACTGCCCTGAAAAGTTTAGTAGGACAAATAGACTCCATTACTTATATTTTTAAAAGTCTGGTAGTTATTCTGTAGGTTTTTTTGCCAAACTGCTAAGTCACTGGAATATGAACAAACCAACACAAATATACAGACACTATCTATCTATCTATCTATCTATCTATCTATCTATCTATCTATCTATCCATCTATCTATCTCTTTGTCTGTCTGCCTGCCTGCCTGCCTGCCTGCTTGTGTGTCTCTGCATGTATATTTGTATGTATACACATACACGCACACATAACACACACACGCACACATAACACACCCGCGCACACACACACATACACACACACACACACACACACACACACATATATATATGTTGTGTATATCTTGGTTTTACACTTGGTGTGTTTTCGTCTAATTTTTTTCCTTGTGTTCTTTCTATTCCACCCTAGATTTATATATATATAATAAATACATACATGCATACATACATACATATATATATATATATATATATATATATATATTTACATACACACACACTCTCTCTCTCTCTCTCTCTCACACACACACATATATATATGATATGTATTCGTTCGGTTCATTTGTATGTCTCCACTGTCCTGTTTTTGTTCCCAATTTTGACCCTCCATGAATCCTAAATATTATTTTAGAATTTATGGGAGCAACCGTCTTTGAAGACTCATATTGTCGTTGAATGCTCGAAATGACGAGTAGATAGACAGCCGACAACTGATGAATGGTCCTTTCTCCGTGTTTACTTGTCCTGTTTTCCATTTTTCTCTCGTTGTTTACGTATTTAACTAGTTTGTTTACACATTTCATGTTGTTTACACAGTTGGTGACGTCTTGTACCCGTATTTGCACACATATATATATATATATATATATATATATATATATATATGTGTGTGTGTGTGTGTGTGTGTGTGTGTGTGTGTGTGTGTGTGTGTGTCTGTGCATATGAATATAAATTTATTATTATTATTATTATTTAACTGAACGCCACGCATCCATTTCCATGTAAATTTATCTTCACCTTTTTTATGCGACTCTACTCTATAGTTTTCTTCCTCCGTCCTTCTCTAATTCCCTTTTTCTCCCCTCCTTCTTTCCCCGTTTTCTGTCTGTCTCTCTCTCCCTCTTTCTCTTTTTCTCTCTCTCGTTGCTCACACGTGATCATCGTTCATCTTTCTTTTCCTCACGTGACCATCTCTCTTTCCTGCACGGACATTCAAAAGACTGGACGTTTTTTGTCTCTCTTCTATCTTTTTTCTTTTCAAAGAAAATATTTCTCTCAGCGTTCACTATTTTCCTCTCGTTCTGGTCTAACGACTCTCTATGTTTTCGTTCGGTTTGCTTGTAAGTCTCCACTTTCCTGCTTTTGTTCCTAGCTTTGACCCTCTATAAATCCTGTATATGAATGTATGTATGTATATATATATATATATATATATATATATATATATATATATATATATATATATATATATATATATATATATATATATATATATATATATATATATATATATATATATATATTGTGTGGTAAGTAGCTTACTTACCAACCACATGGTTCTGGGTTCAGTCCCATTGCGTGGCACCTTGGGCGAGTGTCTTCTACTATAGCCTCGAGTCGACCAAAGCCTTGTGAGTGGATTTGGTAGACGGAAGCTGAAAGAAGCCCACCGTATATATGTATATATATTTGTATGTGTGTGTATATGTTTGTGTGTCTGTGTTTGTCCCCCCAACATCGCTTGACAACCGATGCTGGTGTGTTTACGTCCCCATAACATAGCGGTTCGGCAAAAGAGACCGATAGAATAAGCACTAGGCTTAGAAAGAATAACTCCTGGGGTCGATTTGCTCGACTAAAGGCGGTGCTCCAGCATGGCCGCAGCCAGATGACTGAAACAAGTAAAAGAGTAAAAGATATACATGCATATATATATATATATATATATATATATATATATATATATATATATTATGTATATATACATATATATATATATATATATATATATATATATATATATATATATATATATATATATTATGTATATATACATACATATATATATATATATATATATATATATATATATATATTATGTATATATACATATATATATATATATATATATATATATATATATATATATATATATATATATATATAAATGTATGTATATATATGTGTATATATATATATATGCATGTATGTGTGTGTGTGTGTGTGTGTGTGTGTGTGTGTGTGTGTGTGGGTGTGGCTGTGTGGTAAGAAGCTTTCTTCCAAACCTCATGGTTACGGGGTCAGTTCCACTGCATGGCACCCTGGAAAAATGTCTTCTACTATAGCCTCGGGCCGACCAAAGCCTTGTGAGTGGATTTGGTAGACAGAAACTGAAAGAAATATATATATATATATATATATATATATATATACATTTGTCTGTCTGTGTTTGTCCCCCCACCGTCACTTGACAACTGATGTTGGAGTGTTTACGCCCCCATAACTTAGCGGGTTGGCAAAAAAGACAGATAGAATAAGTACTAGGCTTACAAAGAATAAGTCCTAGGGTCGATTTGTTCGACTAAAAGCGGTGATCCAGCATGGCCGCAGTCAAATGACTGAAACAAGTAAAAGAATAAAAGAATACATATACTACAATACAAAGCTGGTGCGATCGAAACACGTGTTGGACTATTATTATGTAGAAACTAGCTGGAAATAAGCATAATGTTCAAATCCTCATTCTTCCTATCACACACACACACATATATATATACATATATACACACACACACACACACACACACACACACACACACACACACACACAACACACACACACACACACACACACACACACAACACACACACACACACACACACACACACACATATATATATATATATATATATATATATATATATATATATATATATATGCGAGTATGTACGTATTTAGACGTGTTTTATTCTTATTGCTTATTTGTTACACATTTTTCTGTATTTTGCTTTTAGCCCTGTTTTTTCTTGTGCATGTGCGTATATAGACGTGTGTATGAATCTTTTTTGTGCTCGTGTGTGTGTGCGAGCGTGTATGCGGGTATGCATATATTTTTTGGCGAATGTGCGGGTGAGCATGAATGTGTTTCATGTGAGGGTGGATGAGTATGTAGGCGCATGTACGCATGTTCCCAGTCAGTAATGTAGGTAGACGAATATCGTCAATTTCTTCGGATGAGGCAGCATTCCAAAATGCTGCACCTTATTACAATAGCGCATTAAGGAATAGTGGAATCTCTGAGAAGATCCAGTATAACCAATTTAATGCTAGCAGTAATGCTACACGTAGAACTAGGACTAGGAAGGTTTTGTGGTTTAACCCAACTTTCAATATGGCCATAAAAACAAATATAGGTAAGGAATTCTTAAAATTAATCTCTAGACATTTTCAACCTGACCATAAGTTTTATAGAATATTTAATAGAAGAACGCTTAAGATCAGCTATTCTTGCTGCAAAAACCCCACCTTTTTTTATTAACCAACACAACAATAGGATAATTGCAAATAATCATAGTGCCGATTCTCTTCTTAAAAATTGCAATTTCAAAGATGGGGCCCTCCTGTCCGTTGGAAGGAAAATGTCTGGAGAAAGGAATCGTGTATAGAACCAAGGTGCAGATAGAAGGCTAATGCGAATATAGAACTTGTACAGGGGTTTCTGAAAATTCATTCAAAACCCGATTTAATTCGCATAGAAATTCCTTCAGATACCCCGAAAATAGGACGAAGACCAGCCTTGCAAAATATGTCTGGGAATTAAAAGAAACAGAAGCCCGACCTTTCAACGTTACAGGCACGGTGCACATAGAAGACCCATCAAATGTGATTTATGCCTGCTGGAAAAATATTTTATTTTATTCCAGGACAATAACTCTTTAAATCAAAGACGCGAACTCTTGAATTCCTGCAGACACGCAACTAAATTTAAAATGTCAGCTAGCAACATACCATATGGATAGTGTATATTTTTTAATTCTTGGACTAGTTTTTAATCACACTGTTGGATTTGTTTCTTATAATACATGATTTATTTCGCATCGCAAAGTTATTTCGACATATTTCTTAAGAAAAACCTTCGAGTATATATATGTACACGAGTAGATATGTGTATATCTATATATCAGTAAGGGTTTTACATTATCGTATCTATGTGTATGCTTATATGTGTATGTTTATATATATATGTGTTTGTGTGTAAAACTTTCTTATAGGAACACGGTATTTCGTTATGCAACCATAATATATCATCAAGTATATCAAAGGCTTATAAGTCAATTCTGTGTCCCACTTATGTTAGCAACGCTATTCAATCACTCTTTAAAGCGTATATCTGCATGCATTTTCTCTATGTGTATAGACACATGCTGTTACCTATATACCAAGTATTTGCTTGCCATTGCACTAGTCTATCAATTATCAATCTGACTACAATCCTTACGTAGGCAGTTTTGCAACGTTCAGAAAGATTTTGAATTCTATCACTTTCTGGCTGTCTCCATTTCCCGTATTCCATTTTCTGAGTTCGTATAATCAGTCATACGGACAATTGTGTTAATGTACATATTCTATCTATATTTTATGGATGCATGTAAATAGTTATTTATATAGTGGTTCATCATACGCCTATCTGCACGCACATACGCACACGCACACACACACGCACACACGCGCACACACATGCACGAACGCACGCACGCACACACACACACACACACACACACACACACACACACACACACGCACAATTATATAATTATTTATGGGAGTGGCTTTTAACCTACAAACTTTATATTTACATATTACATATTTTTCGATGGTGATCTCTTCCATATGTATAAATGTTTATCAAAAATGAAGTTGCACTTCATTTTTGAAGCTTCAACGAAGCTATAAGGTGATGCACAAGCACTCAGTTATGAGAAACATAACATTACAGCAGAAACAACAGTAAGCTAATGAAGTTCATTACCTAATTTCTTGTTCTTATGTCATTTCTCTAATTTATTTTTACTCTCTGTATTCGACTAACGCTTTTTTCTCTGAAGCATACGTATACTGAGTTCTAGCGCCAGATTATTTGTATCACTATTCCTAAGCGACACACTCACACACACACACACACGAGCATATATATATACATATATATATATATATATATATATATATATATATATATATATATATATATATATATATATATATATATACATATATATATATATATATATATATATATATATATATATATATATATATATATATACATATATATATATATATATATATATATATATATATATATATATATATACCATTCGCTATGATAGATCGCTGACCACTACATTTATATTTTTTTTCTCTCCTTGTTTCTCTCCTTGTTTCTTTCTGTTCCTTTCAGTTGAAGAGCGTAGGCTCGAAACGTCAAAGACTTTCTCTATTCCCGAGCGTTATACTAATACATCCATCTGTTGTTTACACCATCTGTCTTTGTGTGTTGTTTTTTTCGTAAATTCTCCCATATATATATATATATATATATATATATATATATATAGATGTGTATACTTATATAATTATATGTATGTATGTATATATATATATATATGTATATATATATATATATGTAAATATATATATATATATATATATATATATATATATATATATATATATATATATATATATATATATATATATATATATATATATATATATATATATACACACACATAGGTACATACATATACATACATATAAGAAAAAGGTTGACAGTGTCTTCGAAGTTTGTATATTCGATTTGTGCATACACAACTGTATTGAATACTACTGACGGTAGATATTGATGTAAACATGTAAACATTCTCCCGACAACATTTAGGGTTTTGTGCCTATATAAAAATTTACTATTACAACAGTTATAACTTTCGATATAATTCCGTTCAGTTAGTTTAGAACTGAGTCTTTTATAATCTAGTGTAGGCACATACAAACTTTAGGTTTAGTATATTATTTAATGTTGTAATATCGTTTCTTACTAAACTAGAATGTTTCTTTGACGTAATGTCTAAGAGTAGGTCTGATAAAAATTCTATTTTAAAGATTTAGATTATTTTCCATATATCACCGGTACCCGACATTCTCTTTGATTTTCTTAGCTTTGCAGTATCGCTTCAATTTGAGATAATCTTAAAAATTTAGATGACATATTTAGACCAGAAAAAAAAATCTTATTCTTAGTTTATTAAAACATTCTGTAAATAGTTATATATCAAGATTTAGTTCGCCCAGTTTAACATCACCGCCTTGTACAATGTTTCTTTAGCACAGTTTATTCCATTACAACCATTCAGACCAAGTATGCGGTTACGTGATCACTTGGTATTTTAAAAGAATATGGTTTATGTTGTGAAGAGGAAGTAAAATCTAACGTGTCGGACGCTTGTCTTTTTCGAGTTGAGATAGTGGAGAGAAAGACTCTGTGTGTGTGTGTGTGTGAGAGAGAGAGAGAGAGGGGGGGAGGGAGAGAGAGGGAGAGAGAGGGAGTGATAGTAAGAAATATAGAAAAAGAAATAGAGGTTTTATCACTAGACCACAAAATTGAGGTTTACTGTTATGAATGCACTGCTTAATACAGCAGCAATACACGAATTGTGGCTTTTATCCACCTTCTACCGACCATCACCAGTCTCGGAGACCCTGCAAAGGTCATGGGTGCATCCTTTCTTCTTCTGACTGAATCACAAACACAAAACGGGCTGAAATGTCTCCGTGCTGACATTTAGTATCTTCATCAGAAATACGAAAATATCACCGGTATTTAACATCATTCCACTCTTTAACAGCAATAACATTCCGATGGAGGTAATAGTTTACAACAAAGAGCAGGTATCGAAAATTACACGTAGTTGTCCTATTTCTGATGGATTCCGTAGTAGGATTCCACCCTAAAGCATTACATTTTAGAAACTTGACTATTCCAAAGGAAGAAGGAAATTATCAGTGGTAATAGAAGTCAGTTGTCTGCTTTTATGTAACAGATATCGCATGCTTTGAAATACAATCAAACAAATAGGTTTTCGCCTTCGACTGGAAGTGAAGAAGAATTATGGATTCATCCTACAGGTAAATGAGTTTTGGTACCTTAAATCAGATGTAAAAAAATTAAGCAGATAAATAAACAATGAACGAAATGATATGCATAACCAATTCCAAGTAAATAAAGAAATTCTAATATTTTTTATTTAAGCATTTGTTGTGTTTCCAATATATAAAAGTGCAAAAGTTTTCAAATTAAAACTTTAAAATGGCGGTCTTTATAAATGTGTCACGCAATTTGTGAACAACAGAGCTGTTGCAAGTAATCAAAGAAATAAATATACTGATTTCAAATTCTGGAACAATATTTGTTTCAAATTCAACAACAAAATTCTGGAACAACATTTGTTTCAAATCCTGGGACAAATTCCCAGCAAGTTCGGGGGTGGGGGGTAAGTCGATTATATCGACTCCATGTTCGACTGGTACTTACTTTATCGACCTTGAAAGGATGAAAGGTAAAGTCGACCTCGGCAGAATTTGAACTCAGAACGTAAAGGAGGACCAAATGCCGCTAAGGATTTTGCTCGACGGAACAAATAGATATATTAATAAATAGAAGCAATGGTCACTTTTTTTCTGAAAACTTTGAAAAAACTTTTTTCATATTTGTGAGAACTAAGAAGAGCTAAATTTAGGTTTCCTTATTTATAATCGGAAATAAGTTGAAAGCTTTAGAAATACTGACCACCTCGTACAATGTCTGTTCTCAATGTGACATAACTAACCCATTTGTTACGCCCATTGTTGAACTGACATGTTCAGCTGTATTATTTCTTCGTTTGACACACCCATTAAGAAGATTCTCTGGAAGGTCGCTCAAACTCCTAGAAATAACAGTCAAATTTCTTTCAAGTCATAATCTTAGTCGTGCGCTGAAAAATATATACAATGATTTAATCACAAATTTTTATCTATTTATGGATAGAAATATTAAAAGAAAAGGAATCAATTTGACAAGCTACTAGATCACGAATGCTCAATTCATATCCATGAAGAGATCTGTAGCTTGTGGATATTTATAGTTTCTACAAACTCGATCGAAGGTTAAATTGCTCGTCTAATTTGCATAACAGTGCATGTGTTGACGATGCGGGTAGTTAATTGATAAATCAATGTGTTCCATAGAGTTATTTTCATAATTTGTAAGATCCATTTTCTTATACATACATACAAACATATAAACACGCACACACACACACACACACACACATACACGAGGTGCATTCCAGAAGTTTTGAGACGTTTTAGGAGAAGCAGTTATAATTGTTCCATATTAATGTAATTTTAGTCTATCATTACTATACCTCTAAAAAGCTGACCTGCCAACCTTTTTTTTTACTCCAGATTAAAGCAGACGGCCATTACAGCATTTTTAATTGATTGTCACAGAATGCAGTATGCAGTCGAGATGTGAAAACAATTTGGAAGCTCACTATTGTGTAAAGTTTTGTGTTAAACAGGACACAATCGCTATAGAAACTTATGAAATGCTCCAGACTGTTTGTGAATTAACTTGAATGAGCCAAACATCAGTTTTTCGCCGGCGCAAAAGGCCAGGCAAAGTACGTCCACCGGGAAGCTCATGATGATCTCCTTTTACGACAGTAAGGGCATCAACAATATCCACTGGTCTCCTTCTGGCCAGTAGAGTTATTTTCATAATTTGTAAGATCCATTTTCTTATACATACATACAAACATATAAACACGCACACACACACATACACGAGGTATATATATATATATATATATATATATATATATATATATATATATATATATATATATATATATATATATATATATATATATATATATATATATATATATATATATATATATATATATATATATATATATATATATATATATATATATATATATATATATATATATATATATATATATATATATATATATATATATATATATATATATATATATATATATATATATATATATATATATATATATATATATATATATATCTTTCAAAAGATTTCACATTAATGCCTAGTGGTTAGGGTATTCGGCTCACGATCAAAAGGTCGTGAGTTCAATTCCAGGCGACGCGTTGTGTCCTTAAGCAAGACACTTTATTTCACGTTGCTCCAGTCCACTCAGCTGGCAAAAATGAGTATTACCTGTATTTCAATGGGCCGGTCTTGTCACACTCTGTGTCACGCTGAATCTCGCCACTTGCGCGTTAATTTCACGAGTAGGCTGTTCCATTGATCTGATCAAATGGAACCCTTGTCGTCGTATCCAACAACGGAATGCCAGTTTTTTAAAACATGTGTGTGTGTGTGTGTGTGTGCATGGATATGGATGTATATGCATATATGTATATATATGTATATATGTATCTATATATATATATGTGTGCATGTGTATGGGTATGGATGTATATGTATATATGTATGTATATATATATATATATATATATATATATATGTATGTATCTCTGTGTGTGTGTGCGTGTGTCTAACCCTGGATAACTGTAATTACAAGATTTGTGGTTTTATATTATTTTATTCTTATACTTGTTTCAGTAATTTGACTACGGCCATGCTGGAGCACCACCTTTATTTGAACAAATCGACTCCTGGACTTATTCTTTGTAAGCCTTGTACTTATTCTATCGGTCTCTTTTGTTGAACCACTAGATTACGGGGACGCAAACACACCAATATCAGTTATCAAGCGATGGTGGGGGGACAAACACAGACACAAATAACAAACACACACATACATATACATATATATATACGACCGGCTTCTTTCAGTTTCCGTCTACCAAATCCACTCACAAGTCTTTGGTAGTCCCGAAGCTATAGTAGAAGGCACTTGCTTAAGTTGCCACGCAGTGGGGCTGAACCCGGAACTATGTGATTGGTAAGCAAGCTCTTTTATTTCTTTTAAATTGCCATAAAGACATTACATAGAGGGTGACACTACAACACATATGGCGACATATGACAATTAAAATAAAAATATGATGCTATGAATGACACATGAAAATGAACATGAAAAACATTAGAATCAAAATATTAAAATAATGATACATGAATGATAACTGAGAAATGAGAATATGAAAAATGTGTTACTCACCCCACACTGAGTATCACTACTCGCCACCGCTGAGTCCTGAGTCCTCTTTAGTCTTTGATCTAGTCTTTCGTTTACCGTTTTCCCCATCGCTGAGTGACAACACTCTCCTCCATGTACACGTAACCCTTGTCACCGGGGAAGGGTCTTGCAAATTTTGTGGTGTCTATTCTTTCTTCTCTTTTTCCTGTGGGGAAAGGGGGTAGGTGGGTTTGGTGTCTGTATGGGAAAGGTGGGTCTGAGTGGTCTTAGGTGGGATGGAGTTGGTCTGGGGTTCCACGTCACAATGACTGTTCTTCCTCTTCTTTCTCTTTTTCCTTTTATTCTCTGTCACTGACCATTGATCCTCCTTGTTCCTTCCATCTATCTAAACTTCTTCCTTTTCTCCTCTGTCTCCACCACCGCTTCTGTTGTTTTCCTCTGCAGAGGACAGTGCGCTCTAGTGTGGCCCTTTTGGCCACATTTAAAACATCGTGAGATTCTGCCCTCCACCCACACTCTTAACACAATCTTTCCCAACGTCACCGTCTCCGCTAAACTCTCCAATTGCCTCTCCTCTACCTGTATAATGAAGTTTTTTCTCTCCATCCCCCGTTCTCCGTTTCCGTGGCTTGGAAGACAGCCACCTCCTCCTCACATCCGACGAGGACGACTGCCGCAACCCAAGCCACTACTATATCGGGTGGAATTCCTTCTACCCTCACCTTAGAAGTCTTTCTTCCAAGGTACGTAGGTAGAAGTACCACTTCCTCCGTTTTTACAGTTGCACTCGCCAGCCTCTTTGCCTCCTCCGCTGTCCTAAGTTAGACAACCACCGTCCCATATCCATTTCCTTTCGCTATGTATGTCACTTCCTTCAAAATTGAAGGGGCCTTCAATGCTTTTTCTACCTTTTCCATCTCCATCCACTCCACCTTCCTAATCTCCACTGAGTACACCTTGTAGGTAATGGTCTTCTTTTCCATATTTTCCATAACCCTTTTCGGGGGTAATAACTTTACGTCACCGCCCACCTTCTGTGTCATCTTACTCAGCTCCTTCATCTGGCTAGGTCCACCTCCCTTTTCTTCACCTTTGCAGCCTCAAGAAAACTCTTTACTCTTTCCAAATGCTCGTCCATTCTATTTACCGCCTTAATAAGCTCCTCCTCTGCTGAGGACAGCTCATACTTGCTAAGGTCTGAATACATTGTCTCTACCGGTATAACACCCGCTGCCAAGCAGCATAAGAAATTTCGTCCGACTTGTCAAAAATCAACACAGCGAATAGACCGACGCATGCGCGGGAAGCAAGCTTCTTTATTTCATGAAATTTGCCATTTGGGCATTACAAAGATTAGCAGAAGCTAGGGATGGACAGAAACATTAATGACAAAATGAGGATGACATAGATGAAAAATGAGAGGGGCACCGACGCCCACCGATCGGTAACCCCTCGAAAACCTTTGTTCACTATGGTTACAATTAATTTACAATCACTAATCAATTTACAATCAATAATTCTCCATCAGCATCTCTGATGCTGCCATCAGGCAAGAGTCCATGTTGTAATCCACTTCGTTAGTAAAGTATAAATAACTCATTTCATTGCAGGTGGCCTTGACCATGCTAATGGTAGTACGGGTAACCACCTCAGCGGCCACCTGCGGGGGCCATCTTGCTGCTGATGTGCATGCAGAAAAAGATTCAGGAGCCTTTCAACTTCCCTCCCCCTGATGTACAGGAGGATAATTTCCTCCTCAGAGGAGGAGGAGTCTTCTGACAGCGGCACCGTTCCCGCTGGCAGCTTCTCTTTCTCCGGAGGTGTCGCGGGTTCGGTTGGCGGCACAGTACTTTCCACCGACCGTCTCCCGTTTTTTTCTTTTTTCTGTTTTTTCTTCCTTTCTTCTGCAGGAGCTGGGGCCCCCATCGGCACACCCGAGTGACCCTCCTCTTCTCCCGCAGACTGTACTTTTACTGGTGAGCACCTTCCTTTTTCTTTTCGTGGAGGCGGAAGCCTCCACGACCCTCTCCATCTCTCCCAATGGGAGGGGAGCAGCGGGCACATTTTCCGTCACCTTCTCCGAAATTTTCCCACGGCCCCAGGGGCAGTCCTTCCTAATGTGACCTGACTCCAGGCACTAGTGACACTTAGGAGGACGACCCTCAAGTATCAGTGGATACCTACAGCCAGCCATTTTTAGGAAGTGTGGGAATACGATTTCGCCTGCGGCCGATGGCGTCCATAGGGTCAAAATTGCTTTTGCCCCTTCCCAATCAACAGCAGGCGTCATCCTCACATTTAAGAGCCTGGGCCCGCTATCTCCTAGGCCCTGCCGGATGGTATCACCGATCCATTCCGCTTCTGTACCTGGAGGTAGCCCACACACCCAGGCTCTTATCACCCTCCTCCCACAATAAATGGGGAGAAATAAAATTTCTTGCCCCTCAAGAGGCCTGCCTGCAAATTTGCCAGCTTCCTCGGGAGTACCAAACAGCAACCATACCGTTGCATATTTGGTCCCCCAAGAAATAAATTTTATAGTTGGCAGGTAGTCTGCTAACTCTTCTTCTATCACATTCTTGTCGAAGAGGGTGATGGCACCACGCGACCTGGAAAAGGTCCGTAGTACCACCGTCCTCTTCTCAAGATCTTTAATCCAATGTTTGGGTGGGACCACCTCCCACTCCAAAGCAGCGGTACTGTTTACTTTTGCCATGTACAAAAAGAAATAAGTCTTAAAAGTTCAAAGAAAGATCAAAGAAAAAAAGTCCAAAAGAAAAAAAATACACAAACAGTTAACAGATCAGTAAAAAAAAAAATAAGACAAAGAAGTCCAAAAAATAAATAAACAGTTAAAAAAGAAAGAAAAATCAGGAAGGTAGACGGAGAAGTCCAAAGAAGTCCAAAAAATAAATAAACAGTTCAAAAAGAAAGAAAAAATCAGGAAGGTAGACGGAGAAAGAAAAACACAGCAAAAAATCCAATTTCCTGGCCAACAGGTACTCCCGGCCGAATGTGAATAGGGCCCTTGGCGTGAATCTTTTTTTTTTTTTTTCGGTAATTGGTAAAATAAATCCAATAAATCCAAACACGAATACAGGCTACTGCCAACGGTAACTGCAACGGCAACTGTATCAGGTTCTATTCATTCGGGCGCGGATACGCCCCCTTTTTCGAAACGAATCCATAGAATCCGCAATATACAAAAACAGCAGCCACCGAGAGTAGGAGAAATTGTCCCAGAGCTGTACGGAATTTATTAACAAAAATTACACTTTAATGACTTACGCATAGCTCAGATAAAACAAAATCACCGACCTTCTCTGTTTTTGTTCTTTTTTCTTTTCAATGTACGTAGCGCAACAAACTCACGTTCATTCTGGTTCACCGGAAGCAAGCTTCTCAACATACAGTCACTCTTGCGCCTATATTTTAAGATTACATATATATAACATACAATTTTAGTCTCGCTATGAACAGTAAACGAAGTGATTACATAGCAGGTTTTTATTTTTGTATTAGCAGAACACATATATCTTAAATCTGAAATTACCACTTAAATGCTGTGTAATATAATTAATAATCGTATATTAGAGAAATAGGGGAAGGAAAAGCAAGAAGTAAAGTAAAGAAATGAGAAGAAATAGAGAGAGGGGAAATAGGAGAAAGGAAAAGGGAAAGTATGTGTGTCTGAGAAAGAGAGAGAGAGAGAGAGAAGAAGGTGAAACTAAAGGATAGAGATAAAATGAAAAATGGTCATAGCTCTCAGCCCCAAACTTAGACATCTGTATTTCTTCATCTTCGAGACTGTTTCCTATAAAATAATGGTTTTGTGGGATTATTCAGGACGGGATGTTTGTTATGAAAATGTACTGGAGATTTTATAATTCATTCCCCTTACGTTAAAAACTAAGCGTCTTAGCAGAAGCAAGATAGTATGAAAGAGGCCAAACTTCAGAAGTTCATTGCATTCAAATGTGGCCATTTTATTGGAGACGTCAATATGACTTACAATAAAAAGTTTAATATGACCCATTAAGAATCAATGGACTGGTCTTACCTCGGCAACACACTAGGCTACAATCATTGAATAAAGTTTTGTTTAAAAAAAGAAATAAAATATTTTGCTGAACATACAAGATAAATCTGGAATGAAAATATTCTCACACGTTGACTGATACATCTAAAATAATAGGTTCTTTTGTTACAAGTTTTCTTTCAACCCTGCTGGATACAGGTGAATATTTTAGAATATTTTAACACAAAACACGAGGTCATGAGATTTTAAAAAATACCGTCTGCATAGGAAATGAGTCAAGCATGTGGATTAAAAGGTAAACATATATACTTTGAATACATTTTTATAAATTCTTGTTGGTTTTCAGGTGGGATCAAGGTGAAGTCATAAAACTGGCAGATTTCACTGTTTAAGCTCAAAACTTCATATTCATAATCACCAGTCGATTTTGGTATACATTTCCTTCCAACAATCGTAATATTTCAGGTCCTTAACATATGTTCAGAACTGTGAAGTACTAAGTCAATTTTGTGGGCATGAATATTGAAGTGCGCACAAAATTGATTGAATCATATGGAAACAAAGCACACGAGTTACATTTAAAACATGGCTACAATCGAAAATTTTTACGAGGTGCATTAAAAAGTTCCTGAGGTTTATTCGTAATATTGTACTGAGATAAACATCAGAGATGCTTTATTCCACGCAAAACCTTCAGCGTCTACTCAGAGGTATGTTGCAATGCTGGAAACCCATCCGTATTGTCAGCAGGCACCTCAGGGTCACAAGATTATCGCCCCTTAACCTGAGTGGTGCAGCGACAACTGAGCTTGTTTTCACCAACCAAAGGGTTCCACTCTTATCGACCATTTTGAGCTAATTTCAGCTACGGTGTCTATTTCCTGGGTGGCTTTCTTCAGCAGTCTGGGTTCCAGACCTATCTTCTGCAGGAAATAGCGCAATGATATAAGATGGAGTCACGGCAGTCGATTTCAATGCGGAATGTAGTCAGATGCTAGCCCTTAACATGCGGCCTCATATGTCAACAAATTGTTGTTTGGTATCCTTTGCAATATACTATATATACTGTATTTTGAAATACAGAATAATTTCTTCTGTATATTTTGGAACACAGTATACACTATTTCGATTATCTCTCCTAAAACTTTGTCATAAGCGATGTATTTTGCTATGTAACTGAAGTTAATTATAGAACACGGTGTGTATTATTTTTATTTTATTTTATCCTAAATATGAAAATTTTATTCACTACTGGCTGGGATGACTATTACTCAGGTGGAATAAGCTGGGAATGATAATTCTGCAGCTGAAGTAGGCTGAGGTGACAATTCTTCAGGTGGCCATTTTGGGATGACAACCTTTCAGGCGATCCAAGATCAAATTCGCTTCTCACTGCATGTCTCCATTTAATGTTAATAATTTCACTTTCAGATTTTTTTCCCTTCTTTCATGAGTTGAGAAGAATTATTATTACCACTAATGACTTTTCTCTTCATTATCAGCGTAATTTCAAGTGATAAAATGTCTATGTTAGCACACATTTAACTTTACGTTTTTCATACAGAAAGTGTCCTTGAGAAATTTTCTTGTTATGTATAGTACATTGTCTTGGAAAAAGGTACAAAGCAAATGAAAGACGGAAGTTTAAGTGGATAAAGTATAGAGTTTTGTGAATTGGATAGTATATTAACGCTAGTAGCAATAAAAATAAGTGATAGAAGCGTTAGCAACAATAGGATCCGAAAAAACTACAGATGGCCGACATTGACAGAGAGAATAAACATTTGTTGTGAGGAAGTAGTAAGGTCTAACGTTTCGACCAGAAAATTAGTCGGA
The DNA here is from genome assembly GCF_046866305.1 of Octopus bimaculoides. Classification (NCBI taxonomy): domain Eukaryota; kingdom Metazoa; phylum Mollusca; class Cephalopoda; order Octopoda; family Octopodidae; genus Octopus; species Octopus bimaculoides. The sequence goes on from NC_142928.1 coordinate 53,939,092, forward strand.
TAGACAAGTTAAGTTTTCTGTAGATACATAAATAAATTGGGAGTAAATATAGAATATAATTGACAATGATTAAGATATCGAAAGAGTAAGAGCTTATCTGTCTCACCAAAAACTTGAATGCCGTCTATTATGTGTGCAATAGTGGTGAGTGCATCATCTTAGATGTAAACAGTTGGTTATGAAGAGGAAATCCAATAACTTTAGAGCTAGTTTTATTTTGTCAAGAAGAGTATACAACTTCTATTACGAATCGTTTTATGATTTTAGGCCAACAGCCTGTATGAAAGAGTAATAATTTCAGTTATTTTTTTTAATACGCACAGACACAAAACCTAATGTTGGTCTCCTGCGGTTTATGGTATTTGGTACAGTTGAATATGAATTGTTATTAGAGCTAGGTAAAAAAGTTATTGCTGCGGTAGTTTAACCCCAGGCATATGATAAAGGGCATTCTTGCTGTATCCATCCCCTCTTTTTTTTTTTTCAAATAGGTTTACATTATCAAAAGTGAACTTTCTTTTTTTAAAGACAGTAGAGTGTCACTTGAGAGACATTTGGCTGCTATTTCAAACGAATATCTTAATTGCAAAAATAAAGCGAAACTTAGGAATGACCAACTAATATCACATTTTCTTGTAATCTAAGTATGCATCTGCAACAAGGAAGCATAACAAATTACTTACTTACGTTACAACCGTCCTAACTGCATTATATCTCCACCCCTCGGACAAACCAATGCACAAGGACACTTATTTATTTTTTTATTGACAGCATATCACAAAACACAGATTAGCACAGGATCCCTCGATTCGTGCCACGCCAGAAACAACTGTTTAACATGTCTACGCCTTAAGACGGCACTGCCTTACATTTATCAACAGAGAAGAATTAGACAACGAAAGAAATTATTTTAATATCTCATGGCGATATCAGACACGCTAAAACAATATATGGAGAAAGAAAGAAATTATCTGTTTATGCCGTTCCCATTATTATATTTTGTATAGTTGAAATTAAGATTTAAAATAGCACCAAGCATCACTAAAAGGAGTGAAGATAACGGACCACACCGAATTACACTAATAGAGGGGGTGAAAACACCAAAATGATTGTTAATAAAATTGACGTGCAGTGCTTATAATAAAAAATAATTTATTATATCTTATAGTTTATATATAATAACTATTATTTGCGTATTTGCTCTAACATGTCTAGGTAGGTTCAGACGCAAATATGCTGTTCGCTGTGGTGTACGTCATTGGAGAATAATTTCTCGTATGACGTACGCTCTTTTAACGACGTCAGTGTGCATTCTAGGATACGACGACAGTGTGCATACGACGACAGTCTGCATTCTAGGATCCCATTGTTTCGATATGTGTCTCATCAGCCAGAAGTAGCCTAAACTCTGAACCTAACGATTAAAAAAAAATATATATGTAACATTCTATATATATATATATATATATATATATATATATATATATATATTACATTCTATATATATATATATTACATTCTATATATATATATATATATATATATATATATATATATATATATATATATATATATATATATATATATGTATATATATATATATATGTATGTATGTATATATAATATTATATATAACTAGCAGAGATACCCGGCGTTGCTCGGAATTAAAATCGTATAGTTTGTATATATATATATTACAGTTATGTTGAAACAGGTAATACGGGAAAGTGCAGCATTGACAATAAAAAATTTGTGGAGTAAATGATGCTCCAATTCGACTAAGCAACATATAATTCGTCCGTTTAGAGGATTCTATGTCTTATACTATCATGGGAAATTGGGAGTGGGGAGAGGTTATATAATTTCTGAACCCACCGAAAAGTTGTCAGTGGATATACTCGGCTTTTACTGTCAGTGCTGCGTCTAACACGGCCTATCATATGGTTGACAATCAAGTGAATGGAGGTGTTGTATGTAAATGGGTACATTCCAGAAATGGACTGCAATAGGAGACGGCAACAGAGAAGTGAACTGTTGAAATGTTGCAGAAGGTGAAGGGTTGACATTGGATTGCTGGTGTGGCTGTAGAATAAGAAACATAAAGTGAGCCTATGCAGTCACGCAAGAATATGTAACAATGAATTACTTGAAAAAATAAGGCATAATGACTTACCACGTGGTATGTATATAATATGTCTATTTTTTATGCAGTGCAAATTAATGAAATATAAGCAAATGATACATTCACGCATGTCAGTTATCACATATGTATATGTATGCGTAGACGTGTGTGTGTGTGTGTGTGTGTGTGTGTGTGTGTGTGTGTGTGTGTGTGTGTGTGTGTGTGTGTTTAATAACATACCGTTACATATGTGTATGTATGTGTAGATGTGTGTATGTTTAATAACGTACCTAACGCGGAAAGAACACACTGAGACATGCACACTCATACACTTACACTCACAGATACACAGTCATATACAAAATGTGATATCGTTGTCGTTGTGGTATAAAATGTCCTGTTGACAGTAGAAAGATTATCTCTATGAAATATTATATCGTTTTAATCGAAATGAAAATAATGGAAATGAAAATAAAATTTCGTATTGACACTGACCATCCCTCATATAGATATAGTATGTTTAATGACGTACCTAACGTAGAAAAAATACATACAGTGAGACATATACACACTCATACCCTCACACGCATACATTCACAGACAGATACACAGTCATATACAAAATGTGACGTCGTCGTCAGTCGTCACATATGTATATGTATGTATTGATGTGTGTGTGTGTGTGTGTGTGTGTGTGTGTTTAATAACGTACCGTTACATATGTATATGTATGTGTAGATGTATGTTTAATAACGTACCTAACGCGGAAAGACACACACACGATGAGATATATACACATTCATACACTTACACACATACACTCACAGACAAATACACAGTCATATACAAAATGTGATGTTGTTGTCGTTGTGGTATAAAATGTCCTGTTGACAATAGAAAGATTGTTTTAATTGAAATGAAAATAAAATTTCGCATTGACACTTACCAACCCTCACATATATATGTTTAATAACGTACCTAACGCGTAAAGACACACTCACTGTGAGACATATACACACTCATACACTTAGAATATAAAAGAGTCAGAACAGAACAGAACAAAGAGTCAGAACAGAACAGAACAAAGAGTCAGAACAGAACAGAACAGAACAAAGAGTCAGAACATTTATTAAGACACTATCGACTCTGCCAGTTTCCGCCTAAGCAGTGCGCGTGTTTTTATTGGAATAATTACCTTCTCAAATTATAGTAAAATTACATGGTTAATAAAAAGCTATATATAAAATGTAGACTTAATCCATATGTGTCTTATGCAACAATAAAATTTAACATTAAAGACAAAAATTTAAAACTTATTCGTCAACGTATTTACTTCAAAGTATAATGCTTTCTAACTAAATTTTACTTGATATGTAAATGCACATTCATTTATATTTTGGATGTGATCTTTTACTTTTAATGTGTCATTTTAATTTTGCTAGTTGTTTATGTCACTATTAGTGCTATTTTATTTAGTAATATGTGGGAGTTACAATTTTCGATCACTACAGTTTCCCTAAGGCCTAGTTCGAGTAGAGCATGGCAATATTTTGTGAGACATGGGTAACTTTAGAATGGTGTGTAAATAAGTGATTAACTGTAATTAAAACTTCTTTTCTGAATATATATCTTCTATATACTAACCTTATCAGTGGGGTGCATGCTGTTTTGGAAAATCGAAGAGAAGCGTGGGGCAAAAACGGTTGAGAAGCACTGGACTTGTATTAGAGGAAACTAATGGTTAGTATTAACACCATATGTTACAGTACTGACACCAATTTTTCTGAGGCCATTAAGGAACAATATAAATGCAAAAAGACGATATCTGTCAGCTAAGATTACACATACTTTAGACATACTTTTGGGAAAACTTGTGAAGATCTTTATTTAAAGCAAATATATAATGATCATAGGAAATATGTGTCAATTACTTTTGTATTGGAATATATTTTTAGCCTTCCAAAACTAGCTGATTGAGAACCTATACAAGCTTAATACGCGAAGTATTATAATTTTGAATTAGTAGGCTCGTTCAATTAAAATAGTAAATCTATACAGTAACTCTGAATTAATCGTTCAAAATTATTTCTGTATAATAATGTATTTTATAAATATTCCCTGACAGCTATATTTAGTTGAATGGTTCCCACGATATGATCACTTTTCCCCAGAAAAATTACATAACAACAGAATTAAATATGTGTTCACAATTAATTTGTAAATTAATTACGTGAAATAGCCTCATGAAAGAACTAGAAAAGCATTAACTATAAATATTATAAAAATGATTATAATTTCAAATTTTGGTACAAGGCTAGCAAGTTCGGGAGAATGGGTAAGTCGATTACATCAACCCTAGTGCGCAACTGGTACTTATTTTATCGACCCCGAAAGGCAAAGTCGACCTCGGTGGAATTTGAACTCAGAACACAAAGACAGACGAAATGCCGTTAAGCATTTTACCTGGCGTGCTAATAATAATAATAATAATAATAATAATAATAATAATAATAATAATGTTCGTCCGTCTTTGTTGACGATGACCAAGGGACAACACATGGGGGAGAAGAAAATAGTTCACGGTGTGTCAGGCTGTGGGTGATCAAGCTGATGCATGCTCGAAATGTTCTGCCGCAGGTCGGGCACTGGCGGTCTGCTGGGAATGAAAGGTAAAGAGTTGGATCTGGACTTACGTAGCTCACGTTTTCTTTGTGGCTTTTATTTTGGTGCACTTATGTTGGTGCAGCTACGCCAGGCAGGGCGGTCATGTGCTATAAATATTAATAAATTAATGGTTATATATTTTGTAGTAAATGTATGTAAATAGATTCGAGGAAACCAGTGGTGGCCTGTGTCGGCAGAAACTATTTAATTAAGTTCGTATATCTTGAAGAAAAATATGTGTTGACAATAGGTTAACGACCAGAATGACAATGTGAAGTTGGGTGTAACAATACTAATGTGTTAAACAGAAACTGATAGCCATGCTAGATAGGGGTGGTGTAGAGAGGATGAATAAGGTGGCGGTTATAGAGTTGTTTGTGAGTATATGTACATGTATATAAACAAACGTGGAGGCGCAATGGCCCAGTGGTTAGGGCAGCGGACTTGCGGTCATAGGATCGCGGTTTCGATTCCCAGACCGGGCGTTGTGAGTGTTTATTGAGCGAAAAATCACCTAAAGCTCCACGAGGCTCCGGCAGGGGATGGTGGCGAACCCTGCTGTACTCTTTCACCACAACTTTCTCTCATTCTTACTTCCTGTTTCTGTCGTACCTGTAATTCAAAGGGTCAGCCTTGTCACACTGTGTCACGCTGAATATCCCCGAGAACTACGTTAAGGGTACACGTGTCTGTGGAGTGCTCAGCCACTTGCACGTTAATTTCACGAACAGGCTGTTCCGTTGATCGGATCAACTGGAACTCTCGACGTCGTAAGCGACGGAGTGCCAACAACATCATATAAACAAACATACATACACAACACA